>NC_134082.1:145321734-145624765 GCF_000715075.1 Nicotiana tabacum
AGTGTGTTGTGATCTATGGCTTCGAGCCAAGTTGGGAAGCTTGCTATTGGTTAGCAGATTATGCTGTTATGTACTATGTTAGTTCCGATTTGATGCATGCTGGTGAATCAGTTCTGGTTGTGGAAATTGGGCCGAGAATGGCACGAGTGAAGGAAATTTTTTGACAAGATGTCATGAGCTCGGATGAGCAGGAGATAAGTTTCGATGTTTACGGTAAGTTGGTATTGTCTTCAGCGTCACCTAAGATCGATGTTTTGTAAAAAGGGTTTTGCGTCCGGTTAATAATTCTTGATCGCTCTTTAGCGTTAGTGCGACCGGTGGTTTGGAGGTACGCTCCAGATATTGTTGTGATAGGTTGTGGGATTGTGTCCCACGGGAAGATTATATAAGTAAGGCATGTGATCACTTGATTGATTAAAAGAGTAAACCAAGTATGAAGTTTGTGATGGTGTCATTAAATTGAAGATTCATGCCTAGAGGGCACTTGGCTTATTGGGTTGTGAACTGGGGAGGATTACTCCGATTGTGATGGTTGTTCTTGTGTGTTATGAGAAAAAAATGGGATTTATTATGGACATTTAAAAGGTTATCAGACTAGTTCAGTGTGATTAGAATCAGCTTGCAGTCGGTGGATAGATTTAATGTGAATAATGGCTCTATATCAGGCTAGATGTGTGCATTTTAGTAACGCGGTCCTCATGGAGGAGTAGTTAGGTTGATGTTTCGTTGTCAAATATTCTGCGTAGTAATGTATTGCGCCGTGTGAGTTGTGAGACGGCTTGAGAAATTGCTATGTGTTGAGAATTCATGTAGGAATGACGCTATATGAGCATCTTGGCTCTTGAAATTCAGACTGTACATCGCACCTCAGTTGTGCTTGAGTTTTGTAGCTTATAATGCTATATGTCCCTCAGAGATATTATTATTCACTTAGCATGCTTACAACCAATACTCGGTATTTTGTTGTAATGAGCAAATTTGGCTCGATGTGCATCTCCTTATGTGAGATCTATGTGTCGATCGGGTAACACGCCGCCATGGGTATGTTATCTGGATCGGGTTGCATGCCACAACAGTGTGATGTTGAGTATAGTTTTCTATATGCTATTTTGTATGCCTTGTTTCCTGTTTTCTAAGGAAAGTCTGTATTAGTGCGTGGGATTGGTAATTCCTTCCAGAGTTCGTTTTCTTTTTTTGTATCGCGTTCGAATTGGTAGCCTATTGGCATATTAGGGAATCATATGCGGCTTTTGATTATTGTCTAGGTGGCTTATTGCCTGAGCAGTTCGTAATGGGTGAGACGAGATCATTGAATTCGAGATCAGTGCAATCTGAGTATATGAAGGAAATTAAGGGGCTAAGACCATTGTTTGGTTCATAATGAGGTGATAGTTCTTGCCAGAAGTATAGACCCAATGAATTTTTGATTCGGCAGTGTTATGAATTTATACAGATATCATCCATCGTGTCGGTATTGTAAGAATTTGAACAAGACCTATGTATGTCATGCAGAGCATGGGATGTGTAATAATTTTTCTTCTAGATGGGATCAATGGAAGTTCTTGACTAGTTGAGTACGTAAACGTTCATGGTTCGGAAGGGAGGTGAAGTCCTCATGTTACCTTAGGATGATATGATATATGCGATATGTTGTGAAGGATTGAGATTTGTGTGTGTAAGGTTATGGTTCAGTTCTGAATGGAAATTCATAACATTCTTAGGCAGTACGGGCAGCTTTAGGTGATTAGAGGGATGAGCTTCAGATGATTAGGGTGAATGATCTTCAGATGATTAAGGAAATTGTATTTCTAATCATAGTGATTTGTAGAGGGTATATGTTTCAGAAAAAAAAGGCCAATGTGATTAAGTTGATGACACTTCAATAGTATTGCGGTACTTTAAGGCTGGATCGACTGCTGATATTCGAGTTGCTTGTATGACACATGGAAATTTTAGAGTATTTATCGTGGAATGATTGGGTATCAAAGGTGTGCATGTATTCACACGGTGGAAACTGGAATCAGGTATGATGATTTGTGTGCCATATGGAGTTGGAGACTGGGAGTTCTCATGTACAGGCTAGGTTGTGGTGGTGGATCGTGTGTATTCGGCACTGTTTAGCGGCAATAGGGATTTGGAGGCTCGAGTGGATCTTTGTTTGCTGGTATTTCAGATTTTGGATGTGATGTCGGAATTCAGACTGGTTGTCTTAGTGTTGAGTGATTCTGAATTATTGCACTACGGGCAATACCGAAAATGCCACGGGTTGAGTGATGAAGTGCATTGGATTATGTTCTAGCAGAGTGGTTTATATTTCAAAGGACCAGCAAACGGTTGGGAAGGATTGCTTTCTTAATTGGGCATTCGTGATGGATGTCAGTGCAAAGGTTGCTATCATTAATTCAGTTCCGGTGTTGGGGGACTTTTCAGATGAGTTTCATATGGCATGTCGCCGGGCGAGGTTGTTGATTTCGATATTAATTTGGTGCCGGGAACCGGATCGTCTGGCTCCGATAGGAGTTGTAGTAGTTAAAGTCGAGCAGGATGAGTAATTGGGTGTTGCTCGGTGGATAACGTATCGGTTATGTTCTATCAGGTTTGCGTGGTGTGTGTTATTTATTTCACCATGGGTGTAATGATTTGCTTTGGCTCCAGACATCAATTGAGTATGGTTGTCGATTTCAAGCATAGTGACTTGAGGTGTTTCCTGTGGAGTAGTATTTGGATAGGAACGCGCGTTGCAGCAAAGCTGTATGGAAACATGACATTGGGGGTCAAAATTGTGTGTCCTATTTCTATGAAGTGAGACAGGGTCTCAGCCTTGTGTTGTGGCAGTACTGGTGAGTTTTAGGTACAGCTCTCTCAGTTGAGTCATTTTCATGATTTGAGTATGTTCGGACCGTTTCCTATTGGTGCACGTATTATGCAAGTTGTGGCTTAGGCATGTATTGATGTGTCATGTCACCTGAGTAGTGTGTTTGGTCAGAAGAGATCGTTGAAATCATTAATGAATGCGAACGGATTCGATTTCAGTATGTTTTATGGGTAAATATTGAGGTTCAGTTCAAAATTTGCTATGGTAATTACCAGGAGAGAAATGACTTCATGAAGGGTTGACATAGGAAATGGTTATGATTTATTGCGTGTTTCCTTTATCATTGGCAGTATGTGAAAGTGTTGGAATGAGGCTTTAGTTGTTAAGAGGTTTCCTATCGATATTCGATTATTATGTGCAGCTACTGTGAATAGAAATTATCATTTCGAGCGTTTGAGTTATGTGGTATATCAGATAATTGCACCTGATGTTGCAGGTATGGGTTATTACAGTTGGTTCGGGCTTATTCTAAGTATGGATGTGAAGTTCTAATCTTGTGTATGATTTCGGAAGGTGCAATGTGGTTCTATGGTTTATGGACTAGATGAATTGTGAAATTTCAGCTATGTTGTATTATCGGACCTATGCGAGATATGGTAGTGTGGGATCACCCACGGGTATATTCTTGGTAAAGTCGTTCAACTATTGGTTGGTTTCTAGGACAACTTTGGGTATGCTCGAGGACGAGCGCTTGTTTAAGTTGGGGAGGATGTGACGACCCAACCCGTCGTATCGTGAGTTACCGCCCCGTTTTTCCCATTTTCTATTTCTTTATGCTTCATTATCAGTGTTGGGTGTGAACGAGTTGATTCAGAAAGGTTTTGAAAGGAATTGAGACACTTAGTCTCTTTTAAGAAGGCTTAAGTTGAAAAAGTCAACCGGACATTGACTTATGAGTTAGAGGGCTCGGATGTAAATTCCGACGGTTCGGTTATCTTCGGGGGATGATTTGTGACTTAAGAGTGTGATCGGAAGTAATTTTGGAGGTCCGGTGTGGAATTAGGCTTGAATTGGCGAAGTTAGTATTTTGGCGATTTCCGGTTGATAGGTGATATTTTGATCCGAGAGTTGGAATGGAATTCCGAGAGTTGTTGTAGCTTCGTTATGTTATTTTGGACTTGTCTGCAAAATTTGAGGTCATTCGGGCGTGGTTTGGTTGGGTTTTTTAATCAAAAATGGAATTTGGAAGTTCTTGAGATTCATAGGCTTGAATCCGATGATGATTTGATGTTTTGATGTTATTTTGGGTGTTCCGAAGGTTGGGACAAGTTTGAATGATATTGTGGGACATGTTGATATAATTGGCTAAGGTCCCGAGGGCCTCGGGTGGATTTCAGAAGGTTAACGGAATGGAATTCGGACCCAAAAAGAAAAGAAAAAGTTGCTGCAATTTCTGACAGCAAATGTGCAGTCGTGGAGCGTACTTAGGAGGCCTATATCTTTTGATATACAAGGAATTTTAAGATGATTCAAAAACAATAGTTGTACTCCTTCGCGTCTAGTTTCCATAAAGCTAAAGAAATCGTAATTTGGACATCTGTAGAGAAAGGTATGATCGATTGAAGATGACTGGTGGAGCAGTTTCTCCAGAATTTTCTGATTTCATGGAACCGAATGTAGAAGCTCATATCTCGGGATATATAAATAGTTATATGGTGTACAACCTACCAAATTAAAGATCTTCGAGTCTAGTTTCTAAATATTCAAACCGTTTGTAATTTGGATATTTATACAAGACGGTATGGGTGTTTAAACAGAAGGTGTCCGACAAGGGAAAATTTTAATAGGATGTACAACTTGTATAGCACAAGTGCAAGGTACAACTCGACGAAGCACGGACAAATTCTTTAAACACGGATTTGGCTTATTTCTTTCATTTTTTTCATTTCTTTCATTTGGCTTGGATGATTTTGGAGAGAATTTTAAGGGGGATTTTATCAAGCATCAAAGGTGAGTTATTTCTACTTATTTCCAAGTTAAATACAAGATTATATGTGAATTAGAACATGAAAATCAGTAGACAAGTGGGGTTTTAGGGCTTGTGTTTTTGAGATTTTCTAGGGTCGATTTGAAAGGTCAAACGAGCTCCAATTTTTGTGTTCTTTATATGTACGGACTCGTGAGAGGACGAAGAACATTTTGGAATAAAAATTTCTGAGTTTTGAGATGTGGGCCCGGGCCTCGGGTTTCGCCAAATTCGTTAATTTTGATATTTTTCGAGTGTTTTCGATTGGGTATTGTCCCTTTAGCATAATGCGACATATTCATTATGATTTTGAGCAGATTCGTTGCACGAGGAGGCTAATTTGAGAGGCAAGGGTATAGCGAGCTAGAGCTTTGGCCGGTTTGAGGTGAGTAATTGATGTAAATGACGTCCTGAGGGTTTGAAACCCCGAAATTTCACATCGTAACGCTATATTGAGGTGGCTTGCACGCCGGATAACGGTCGTGGGGTAGAGAACCATTGGGGATTGTGACTTAGTCCGTCCCGAGATATGTTTTTACCTTGTTTTCTACTTGAACTAAATTGAAAATCATCCTTACTTGGATTTAATTGTTACATTTGGGCTTCTTGCCAATTATTTGAATCCTTCAAGGATTGACATCATTGTTTTCGCATACATGCATATCATTTGATCTCAGTTCAAGGTTTTAAATACTGATTTTGCAAACTCAGCCATCTTTCTAAGATTTGAAAACTTAAATGATATTTCGGGCTGAGAACTACTGTTTTACAAATGCCCAAGGGGCTTATGATGATTTCTAGACTGAACATGGATCGGGCTGCGCGCCGCAGCAGTGTTATATTGATATTGAGGCCGAGAGCCTGGTTGATTACATTGATATTGAGGCCGAGAGCCTGGTTGATTACATTGATATTGAGGCCGAGAGCCTGGGTTATTATACTAAGATTGATATGAGGCCGAGGGCCTAGATTTGATGCCACGAGATGACTTGATATTGCGCTTGGGCTGTAGGAGCCCCTCCGGAGTCTACACACACCCCCAGTGAGCACCGTCGACGATAAATAAATGGATGGCTCGGGCTGCACTTTGCAGTGGGTACTATAGTGTACCATCATATGCATTGCATTGCACTCATGCATTTGTTTTTATCGGTTATACCTGTCTCAGTATTTGGTACTCGATAATCGACACACACCCTGGTCTTGCCATCCTTCTTCGGTACAGGCACAACATTGGCTAGCCAGGCAGGATATCGGGTGACCCGAATGACTTTGGCCTCAAACTGTTTGGTGACCTCTTCCATAATCTTCACACTCATATCAGTTTTAAATTTCCTCAGCTTCTGCTTGACAGGGGGAAATGCCGGATCAGTGGGCAATTTGTGAACCACCAAACCAGTGCTTAGACCTAGCATGTCGTCATAGGACCATGCAAAAATATCTTTATACTCAAACAGTGTTTTAATTATCTCATCTCTGAGTTGTGGTTCAGGATGGACGCTTATTTTAGTTTCCCGGACATTATCTTGGTCCCCTAAATTGATTGCTTCTTTATCACTCAGGTTAGGCTTGGGTTTTTCTTCAAACTGGCTTAATTCATTACTAATCTGTTCAAATGCTTCATCCTCGTCATATTCCGATTCAACATCACATTCTATTTCTTGAATTACTATTTCAGAATTGGATTGGCTTTTAAGCTGGGCCGGAGATTCCACATGCATGTCATATCATTGAAGCCAGCATAAAAAGAACTGTACAAGGAAGAAAGGAAAACAAAAATAAAACTATCAGGAAGAGAGGAAAAAAGAAATTGCATTTTATTGAAATTAAAGATAACGGGGTTTATACATCCAAAAGGACGGAACATAGAATCTGAATTACAACCCTGGAATAATCCAGATAAATTGAAAGAAAATCAAAGCAAACTACCAAAACTCCCTCCTGGTGGGGAGAGGAGTAGCTTCCCAATTGTTAATCTTTGCACTGGGCCCAACAAATTGAACATCCGCCTTGCTAGAACCCTCTCCAGCTTCCAACACGTTCACATCAGTGAATATCCTCTCGAATCTTTCCATCAAATCTCCATCCACATCAACCACCGAACTGGGAACCATCGTCACTGGGCGCTTACTAGTACCAGGCCTGAGAAATGATCGGGAAAGACGCGGGACTGGCTTTGGAAGGGCCCATGCTCTCTGTTTCATTTTTCTGGCTCTTCTCACGTCTGCGACTGTAGGCTTGAACCCTATACCAAATGTATCCAAGTTTTTAGGAAGAGAAATCGGTTGTATGATACCTTGCAGAGATGCACCCAAACCTTTTCCCGGTATAAAACCATTTTTCAACATTTCAACGGCTACCATGACTGATGCAGCAGCTACCCTTGGAGTTGGCTCGCACTTCCCTTCTAGAATTTTATCTACCGATACCATGTCAAAAACCTGATAAACCCATGGTCCCTTGTCGTCTTAAACCTTTATGAGCGGAACAATGGCATCATTGGGAACACACAAATTATCTTCACCGTGCACAACAATTTCTTGTCGATCCTATTCAAACTTGACCATTTGATGTAGAGTAGACGGGACCGCTTTGGCAGCATGGATCCAGGGTCGTCCTAACAGCAGATTGTAAGAAACAGCCACATCGAGCACCTGGAATTCCATAGTAAATTCAATTGGCCCTATTGTAAGCTCGAGCACTATGTCCCCGACTGAATCTTTCCCTCCACCGTCGAATCCCCGAACGCAGATACTGTTCTTATGAATTCTTTCATCATCCACCTTCAACTTGTTCAAAGTGGAAAGAGGGCAAATATTTGAACTGGAACCATTGTCAACTAGTACCCGAGTAACCACGGACTCTTCACATTTCACCGTCAGGTAAAGGGCTCTATTGTGCTCAGTACCCTCCACGGGCAACTCATCATCAAAAAAGGTGACTCTGTTTACCTCAAATATCTTGTTAGCTATCTTTTCCAAGTGGTTTACTAAGATTTTGTCAGGAACGTGGGCTTCGTTCAAGATCTTCATCAAATCCCGATGGTGCTCGTCTGAATGGATCAATAATGACAATAGCGAGATCTGAGCCGGTGTCTTCCTTAACTGCTCCACAATGGATGTCCTGCACTTTCATCTTTCTCATAAATTCCTCTGCTTCTTCCTCGGTCATAGCTTTCTTCACCAATACTGGATTATCTTTGGAGATTTTAGCTTTTCTCAACTCTTCAGGGGCAAAACATCTCCCCGATCGAGTCAAACCATGGGTCTCACACACTTATTCTTTAAACTCTTTCCCCTTGTAAGTCACTATCACTCGTTCATAATTCCATGGGACTGCCTTGTTGTTAACTATCGGTAATTGAGTTACCGGTTTGATAATGACAGGATCTGTGCGGGCGCCCTACACAATTACCACAGGCTTGTTCGTCACTCTTGGCACAACCAATTTTGCTCTTTCATGTTTTCCTGCAACGTCACGTGAGGACCCCTTCTTGACCTCCTTGATCACAGACTTCTCATTTATTGACTTTTCAAATGGCTTGGCTTCACTAGCCTGAATCACATGACGGTTTACGAAGGCTTCTTAGGCTCCCCTCCCTTATGCACTATCTCAATCATATTAGTCTCATGATGGGCCGGCAACGGGTTCTGGTTGATGTTGGGTGCCTCTAAGGCTTGGACCTCAATCCGATTAGTATCAATGAGCTCTTGAATAGCTGTTTTCAATTTCCACCATTTCTCTATGTCGTGACCGGGGTCCCTGAACGATACTCACAACTCACCGAGAGGGATTCGGTAGTTTAGCCTCGATCGGATTCAACATACCCAATTGTCTTAGTCTGTGGAATAGACTAGCATATGATTCTCCCAACAGAGTGAAAGTCTTCTGCTTCTGCAACCTTTCATTCTTAAAGGCTTGATTGGGCCGAAAACCTATTCCAGGGGGATTTTTGTAGGCTCTTGAGGGTGGATGGTCATTTTGTGGAGTTAAGTATGGACTTTGTGGAGCCGGCGCATGCCATTGTGCGTGAGCAGGAGGTTGGGTATAGGTTTGTGCGTGATGGACAGAAAAATGGGGATCTGGCGGTGGGTAGTAGTATTGTGGTGGGCTAATGGAGTGTAGGGGTAAGTTTGGTGATAGGGTCGAGGCGGGTTGTAGTAACGTGGAAGGTTCCTGGATCAAACCCAAGCTCCCGACTCAATTGTAGCAATATCCTCCTCCTTCTTCTTCCCGAGTACACCTCCAGTACCATTTTGAATGGCCTGGGTGGTCGCTTTGATTGATGAATAACTCATGATTTTGTTGGACTTGAGTCCCTCCTCAACCATGCCTCCCATTTTTACAACTTCATTAAAGGACTTGCCCATTGCTGACACCAAGTGACCAAAATAAATGGGTTCCAAAGCCTGCAAGATATAATCAACCATCTCACTTTCTTTCATCGGAGGGTCAACACTCGCTGCTTTCTCTCTCCACCGGAATATTCCCTGAAACTTTCACCAGGCTTCTTCTCAATCTTTGTTAATGACAGACGGTCTAGGATAATTTCAAGATTGAACTGAAAATGGCAGGCCTTGGCTTGGGCTAAATCGTCCCATGTGTACCACCTGCTGTGATCTTGTCTGGTATACCATTCTAATACCGATCCACTCAAACTTTTGCTGAAATATGCCATCAACAATTCATCTCTTCCACCTGCTCCTCTCATCTTGCTACAAAATCCTCTTAAGTGTGCTACTAGGTCACCATGCCCGTCGTACAGATCAAACTTGGGCATTTTTGAACCCTGCTGGTAACTGAACATCTGGGAACAGACATAAATCATTATAGGCCACACTTACTTGACCTCCCAACCCCCTCATATCTCTGAACGATTGTTCTAAGCTTTTAACCTTTCTGATCATCTCTTCATGCTTGAGATTTTTGGGTGTCTTCTCGGTCTCTGCCAGGAGATCAAGATGAGGGGTATGAGAATATGGTTCTGGAACTTTGAAGGTGGGTTCAGGGGGATAATACTGGTTGTCGTGAGTTTAGAACAGAGGTTCACTGGAAGATCGGTGTAATGTAGCAGGTAGAGGTGCCACAAAAATAGGTGTGATTGGTGGGGGGGGTGTGGAACTTGTCTGGGTGGTGGATCTTGAGAAGTATGGGAAGTGGTACCATAGCATTGTTGGTAGAGGGGAAAGGCTGGAGATGTGTTTACAGTGGGAGGCTCCTAAGGTTGGGCCGATTGTGGGATATAAGCAGGGTTGGCAGGATAAACTGGTGGTAGATGCCCCTTTACCCAGGCTTGGTACATTTCAGCCATCTGCTGCTTTAACTTATACATCTCTTCCTTCATTGCATTAACATCCAGTTCTTCCACCTCTTTTGACGGGTCAACAATACTTGTCTCCGGTTCTTGGTTGGTCATATTCAGCATGTCTTTTGATCGGGTGTTGTATGAGTGAGTTGCCAGAATGCCAATCAACTAACCACCTGCCTGAACTAAAGACATCAACAACAACCTTGTTAGTGATTAGGATTTTAACAAATTGGTAACCGCACATTTGGGGAATGAATGCACCTCTATCATGCATTTGATCAGCTGCTTGCGTCATCCCGGCTTTTCCACTTACAACTTTCCTTCTTTTTCTCTTTATTTTCATTCTGGCCTTTGCTCTTCTTTTTTCATTTCCCTCTTGTTTTTCCATTGTTTCTTTTCTCTTATTTTATCTCTTTTCTTTTCTTTTCCTCTCTTATTTTTCCTCTCTTTTCATTTTTTTCTTCTTTTCTCTTTTCTTTCTTTTTTTTCTTTTTTTCTTGTTTATGGTCGAATCCTATGGAGATTGCCTATATATCATGACCCCGCATGAATCAGACCGAGCATAGTTTTGGGAGATAAGCCTGAAAGTAAATAAAACAATTGTTGGGATTTTCAATTTCATAAAAAGCAAACGCTTTGATTACAAAGACTAAACACTAACAGACTCCAAGAGAAACTAATAGACGCTGATGAAAAGATGAAATACAGACTCCAAAATAAACTATCATACTCCAACAAAAGAAAATACAGACTTGAACACAATTGACAGACTCCAGCAAAAGAAAATACAAAATCAACACAACTGACAAACTCTAACGGAAAAGGGAAAATGAATACATCAATGATTTTACAAACTCAAATGAAAAATCATGAATACATCAATGCTCCTGGTGCCCGTGGGACATCATTCGGTCTCGCCGCAGGCCTATATGCAAGATCCCTTTGAAGTCGGTCCAAGTCATTCATTATCTGCTTAACGAATGTCATCACTACCGCGAATAAGGCAGTGCGAGTCATATCCTCACAGATTTGGCACTTCATAACGATGTAATCGGCGATGTTTCTAATTCTCTCTCTTATGACACCCTTTTCTTGTAACAAACGCCCAATCTGCTGGGCCCTGGCCTCCAAAGTTTGCTCGGCCACTTGATTTTGCTCTTGAAGTTGTTGCAAATCTATTTCTAATTGTGCCAATGCTGTATAACAATGTTCTCTTTCAACCTTGAAGTCTTTCGCCTGTTTGAACATTTTGTTTTCCGTGGTGATGGCCCTTTTCTTTAATCTCGCGACCTCATCATCGTACTTTTCTTTCAACTGCTTAACCAGGCGTGCTCGTTCATCTGCATTTTTAACAAATTGTTTTCGAGCCTTGGCTAGTTCATTTTTTGCTTTGTTCAAATCAAAACTATAGTAACTCACTTTCTGCCTCAAGTTAGCTATGAGTTTCTCGTCTTTGGCACTTCGGGCTGGGTTTTCTGCCGCTATTTTCATTTTCTAAATCTGGGCTCAAAGGGCCTCATTTTCTATGGCTAGATTTTTCTTTTCTCCTTCATTCGCCGCGGCTTGCAAGATATTTTCAAACTGAAGGTCCCTGACTTGTTTTTCCAATTTGCTTATGGTAGCCCTATACTCGTTTTCTTTGGCCAACCAGTCTCATTGCACTTGTGCTCCGTCAGTGAACTGTTGGACATGGGGTATCTTTGCGGGACTTTCGGGCTCATGATGAACTCAGGATCTTTTACCATACCAATCGGTGTAACTAGGCTCCACCTCGCCTCTAGATAGATCTCGTACTTGAGTATTGGGCCCTAAGAATCTGCACTGATGCCAAATCCGACGCACTTTTTCTTCTGGGAAGGCAGTTTTTAGTTCTAACTTAATGACCTGCTAACTTAAATCTTCATCGTGTGGGATGGTCTGGTATTGGCCTAACTGACATAGGACTCTGTGCGGAGCATAAGGCTGAATACTCCGAAGACCCATCAATAGCAAAAAACATGCCTCAGCCGACATATAGATTACTTCACTAATTGAGAGCCACTCGATCGACCATTCGATCTTGTTTGCAGTAAGAGATCTCAAATGGGCATGCCATGCTTCCGTACCATCCGTGAATTCATAACCCTCTACCCGTTTTTCATGTTTTTCGATGCATTCAAAGCTAGTCATACCACAATTCAAGTATCCGGGACGATGGCAAAGGTGTTCCTCCATCCATAGTTGTAGCAGCATATTGCACCCTTCAAAGAACTTCCCTCCTTCTCAATAATGGGTCAGAGCTCGGTAAATTTCTGTCAAGATCAACGGCACTATAGTCTCATTTGCCTTTTTATCATAAAATCGGCTATCCCTACAAGTCCCAACTCTATGTTCCCGTCTTTTCTAGGGCAAACCAAAATACCCAGGAACGCTGCTATGAAAGGTAATCCTCTCCGAGCTTTCCACTTGTCTTGGTTTCCCGCGTGAGTAAGACTGGTATCTGGCGTTTCGAAGCCACAGGGATTCCCGTAACGCCAATACAGAAAGTAGAAGGTACAGCATCTTTTGGCCAAATTTCCATCTCGGATGTCACGACTGATGCTTAACAAGTCCAAAAATTTATGAGGGGTTACTGTTCTCGGTGCCACTGGGTATTGACTTCTAAGATTCTCTTCAAAACCGATATAGCCTGCTATCTCTTCCAGTGTAGGAGTTAACTCGAAATCAGCAAAGTGAAATACATTATGCGCTGGGTCCCAGAATGGTATCAATGCCTCAATCACGTCTTTTCTTGGCTTAACCTTCAAGAGCCCGATAAGACCACCCAATGCTTTTGTCACATCCTTTCTGCTATCTTCCCCCAAATAATGTCACCACATATGTAGCTCCAAAGGGATCTCTTCACGGACTGAGAAAGGTTCATTTTGAATTGTGCTCATCCTGCACATTTATTAAGGTGATTTTAATTAAAAGGAAACTATGACTCATTTTGACTCAAGAAAAATGACCATCGTTTTTTCCAAAATTTTCACACAAATATACGGCTTTGCCAATACGGCCTTTCAGCACTTCGAAAACGAAGATTTTAAGGCTGTGTCGGCTACCCAACCAAAACCTTTTAAAAGTGACTAAAAGTGGTTGTTCTTGCAAAAACAGCCTTCCGACGCCCTTTTAGGGACATTTGGCTATTTCTGACAAGAATGACATCACCCTAATTATTTTCAATTTAAAGTAAATTTTTAGTTCTTTTGTGTTATTTTTGCAAAAAGGAAGTTGGACCCGTTGGGGGTTACCTACGTATCTCACACCCTGTGAGAATCAAACTGGCATAGTTCGGGAAATTTTTTTTAAGAAAATAAACCCACTTCTTTTTTCTTTTCCCAAAAACACAAAGATATTTTCCTATTTTTCTTTAAAATTCACAAAATTCCCTTTTTTTCAAAATTTTGGCAGAGTATCGGTATACTTTTAGGGACATTGGTTTTGACCGCAGGTAATTACCTCACACTGCTATTTTCTTTTCCAAATTCTCTCCCTTTTATTCAAAAGCCGGTAAACATGCAAATACGAAGCAAATAAATGCACAAGTAGCAAGTAAGATGCATCAGGATGATCTTTTTATTTCAGGTGCACCTGTCCTAGACAGACCCAACCTCTATGTTGAGTCTTCAAAGTCAAAATGCACATGATGCAAACAAACGTTCCTACTAGGGATCCAGCATGAGGTATTGTTATTCTAGGTTCAAAACCTGGGTTTATTGTTCTAGACCTGGCTTACCCGAGCGGACAGCTCGAGCCGGGGGGAGGGGGGAGCATACCGTGAATATATAAGCTTCGCTGTCTTTGCAACTTGTCTGAACCTCGTTCTAAATTTGGGATATGACTCTAACAGAAAAGAAGTCACACGAAGTGAACACTTCTTCATGATTTAGAAGACTCAGAGAGAAGAGGGATTTCGCAACAGTTTATATACAGTTCACGGAATATCAAAGCGGTAAAAGCAATCAATTAGCACATTAGGCCCAAATCATGTAACAAAATCAAATAATGGATAAATCCAACTATAACAATTATTCTAAGCTCGAATTCTTAAACCCTGAATCAGAGATTCTAGGTTCGATCCCCAGTAGAGTCGCCAGAGCTATCACATCTCCTTTTTCACTACACCCACGAAGAGGGTGTATAAAGGAGTTTTTTCCCAATTTAAAGTAGCAATCGAAACGGGATCATTTATTAAAAATTCAGAGTCGCCACTTGGGATTATTTATGGTGTCCCAAGTCACCGGTTTAGAATCCCGAATCGAGGAAGAGATTGACTCTGTATTATAGTCTGCGAACCAAAAATTCGGGTAAGGAATTCTGTTAAGCTGAGAGAAGGTGTTAGGCATTCCCGAGTTCCGTGGTTCTAGCACGATCGCTCAACTGTTATATCCGGCTTAATTATCTGATTTTAGAACATTTTTGAACATATGTGAAGATTTTAACTTTTGAAAACCGCTTTTACTTATTTAAAGAATTAATTCAAGGTTATTTAAAACATATCGCAAGCCACGCCACATGAAATGCACTCGTGGTTCACGATACGTTCTATTTGACCTTGTTGAAAATTAGAACCGGGTCACATGAAATGCACCCCCGGATTTTAATAAAAGCCATGATAATTATATAACTAACGCGCCTAAAGCAAAATATGAAAATAAGCAATGAATATAAAGCAACCCAACTGATTAAATCGAACCTGTTATATAATTCAAGCTTAAGTCCATTCGGTTAAGGTAAATATCTTACTAGCCTACTTCAAAACTCATAAGCAAAAATCTCATTATCACTTTAATTGCATCTACGAATCTGGCAACAAGGCTCAAGCAAATTTCATTGGAATATCAAAGGATATCACAAATAATCGTGCAAAACCTTATAAGCAGCATCATTTCGACAAGTGTTAATCCAAAAGAACAATTAACTAAACGGATCATATGCATTCACACTTCTAATAAAATAAATTAATTGGCTAATTCATGTTTGTTCCCAAAGACTGCATCGATGAAAACTTCAACATACAGGAACCAAATTAAGAGAGTCTCAAACAAGCAACGAAACAAGCGTAACAACTACACAGTATTCATAATCATCAAAACTTAATAAAGAGGAAACATAGAGGAAATTTAATATTAGAGAAAGAAATTGACCTCGATACAAAGAAATTTGGTTCTGAAAATGATTAACACCAGAAAATTTGGACAGCAATAACTCGACGGAACCCAAATCCGTCCGGAAATCTCGCTGGAAATCTCCGACCTCGATCGGATTTTCAGAACTCGAATAGAAACTATTGAAAGCAAGGAAACAGTTCGAAGTAACAAATAAAAGCCGGAAATGATCTGGAATGGGCGGCAGCCCCCTCGCCGGAAACCTCAACGAACCTCGTCGGAAAATCGATCGAAAACCTAGACTGTTCTCTCCACCCAAAAACGCTGCATATTTGTCTTTTCAGAGATGTGGCTTGCGTTTCCGTGTTATAAGCCCAGGAGAAAAAATTGAAAGAAACCCCAGGCAACTAGAATGTAAAATTCAGAATACTCGACTCCAAACCAAATGGGTGAAGAAGGAAAAATTCTACAAACAATTCTTGGGACTACTATATGTCAGGTAGGTTAAGTAATTTGCAAATGAATCCAAAAGGGAAAATGAATAGAGGGAGAAGAGGAGGGCTTAGCCAAAAGGTGGGGATGACTGTTGCTGGAGTTTGTTGAGGGTGGCGGCTGCTCTCATTTTGCTTGAGGGTCTGCCGATTCTCTAGTTTAGGAGTTTTTTTCCCTTTTTTCTTGCGGCTGACCAAAATTCTGAAGAAGACCAGTGGATCCCCCCTGTTTTTAGGTGTTAAATACTATATATAGGGGTAGGGATTAGGTTAAAGGGTATGGGCCTAGAAATTATGGGCTAGGGAATTGTGGGTTAGGTCCAACATTAGGCCTAAAAATGGGTTGCTCGAGCCCAAGTTTTTATTCTTTCGCGAACGAGCCTAAAAATACGACCTCATTTACTAATTAATCTTATTTAAGTAAAATAACTATTAAAATAAGACTAACCGGTAAAACAAACCTATATTTTTTTTGTATTTTCAAAATATCATACTAAAAGATAAAAAATAAAAAAAATCATTGTAAAATTAAGATAATATTCCTAGAACTATTTTTGTATTTTTGAATTTAGTAGACAAATTAAAAGTAACTAGATAAAAATATTAATTAGCTAAATAAGAGAAGATATTTTTGTAATTTTCATTTTTTGTGATAAAATAAAGCAAAAAGAGTCAAAATTAGTTGAAATAACTATATTAGGCCTAAACTAAATATTTACGTGATAAAATATGAAAAATCTTGGGGAGGGTCAAAAATCACATGTCTACAAGTACAACCGACCCCATGTACTGGTAAGTTGTCATATCACAAACCTGAAGAGGCATGGCCGGCACCCGGTGCCATACTCGGCCTGAACATATCATTGTATAACTGTGAACTCTGGAGGGGTAACCCTCAACTTACACCGATGAGGACATATGTTGAATCATCTAAAATAACGTCTACAACTCGTAATACCAAACTAAACATATGCATAGGGTTGTAAAGCCACAATACTAATATAAAAAATATACAGGACTCGTCTACAAGTCTCTAAGGATGAACCTTATCATGGTCGGGACAGGGCCTCGACCTACCCATCAGACCTGTATATATAAAATGGAATCCATGTTCTAGACCTAATAACTCCGAGGAAGTTGAGCTTACCCACCAAGCTTATGTTTGACTCTACCTGCTGGGAAGGTTTGTCCAGCTGTCAATCAGGACCTGCAAGCATGAAGAGCAATGTTCCGGCAAAAGAGACGTCAGTATGAAATAATGTACCCAGTATGTAAGGCAACAGAATAACTGAAAGCTAAAACTGAACTGATAATATAATAACTGAAAGTACTTGGGAGTCAAATATAATTTGAAATTATGGTTACCTGTTGATACTGACTCATCTCTCTCAATATAATAAGTAAAATAGTTATCTGACTCTATAAGGCTCGGTATGTGTAACTGCTCTACCGTAGTAGGCTCGCTCATAGGTGCTCGACCATACTAGGCTCTGTATCTCGGCCATCCTGGGCTCGCTCATAGGCGCTCAGCTATAGTAAGCTCAATATATAACTTACCATCAGATCGGAGGTTGCCCAATAGAGGCCTGCCCATCGATTATAGCTCAATGATGGTGAAAATACTGTAATACTGCATATATATAGATTTTCTACTCTCTTGGCTGAAAGAAGACAAAACTAAATTGAATATGAAGTCTCGATAAGGGAGAATATTGTAGCTTATGAAACTAGGATAATGTACATAAATTAGGAATAAGAACCTCTCTTTATGCCTCGTTATCAAACGCATGTAGTTACGAGATCATGCCAAAATTAAGGAAAGATTTAGCTTTAACATACCTTAACCTTGTTGAGTCCTTAATAGCTTCCAAGCAACTCTTCAAACAACTCAACTCAGTATACCATAGCATAAGGAGATTCAAAATCCATGCTGAGTAAAGGGTAAATCTGTTACTTAAGCTAGTAGCTCGTTTTATATAAATTTGGGTAGAAACTCCTTTGTACCAAGGTCCTCCTCCAATACCATATACTAACAACAACAACCAGAGCAATACAATAAGAATAACATCAACAATAGAGAATAAAATATTTCATTATCACCCCCTATAGACTTCCTACATTAACTTAACAAAATCATTAACATTATAATGAATCCATTCATCAATGATTCCATCCTTATACCATATATTTATAACAAAGGAAACAATCCACAACTCCAACTATCTTCAATTAGCAACTTTATTCACTACTTCATGTCTAGTACATTCATTTAACTTAATCAACATCAAGATAACCTTAAGCACATGAAAGAACACAATACAAATACCTCCTACAGTAGCTTTAAGTCTAAATTCAAGTTATATTTAATTTACAACAACCCTCAGTGGCAATACAACACCATAGAAGTAACTTAAGTTAATCCAAGTATTATCTTGTAGTTTATCATCCTAACAACTTAACCAACATACAAGAAAGATTAAGCACAATTAGTAATTTGTTATACTCACCTTAACCAGTAGCAACAACTTGAAATTTCAGCCAAACACAGCCCACAACTATCCTCAATGACAACACAACCTCAAAGAGATGTTGTTCTTCACTAGAACTAACTTTTGATGTTGAAATATGGTGTAATCCATTTGCAAGACTTGAAATAACCGAGGGTTGATATGAAAACCTTGGAAGAGTATTTTTATAGAACCTAAAACACTTAAAACATTCTCCCACACGAGCTAGAACCACCCAAAAATCAGCAACAACAAGAAGAACAAGAAACTTACTAGTGCGACGGGATTTCTGATACTTGATTTGTGTTGTTTGCCCTGTGTTTGGGTCTTGGATCATGAGAGAACCTTGATAGAGTGTTTTTCGGTGTCTAGGGTCTGCAGATACTGAAAAATAATGAGTTAAAATGGGGTTTAGGAGTTTTATATATATCAATATATCTCAACTGCCATTGTGGATCCCATAGAGAGCTACTTGGCGCAGTCTTGAAAAAAATAAAAATATCTCTCTACTTAAATGACGTATTGACAAAAGGTTTAATGATTTAGAAACTAGACTCATAGATGTTCAATTTCGTAGGTATATAATCCCATAATTCGAAGTAAATTGGGAGAAAATTGTATCTACGTTTGACCTAATTTTCAACGCATTTATGAATGTAACTTCTGATGACCTTTTCCAACTTTTGTTCCACAACTTGCTTGACTTAAAAACATAACACACGACTATCATACTACTAAAATAACTCATAACATAACCTCCTTATCTTGTTAAGAACCCTAGTCTCATCACAAAAGTACACGTTATAATATTCCCAACTTGTCGACATTTGACGAAACTTATTTTCTTCAATTTGTTTAGCTTTTTAGCCTTTCAACCCTCTTGGTACTTGTTATCCATGATCTTAAATATTTATAATCTCCAAGGTAACATGATTAACTTACTTTATGTACTCTCAAAGATGATCTTATTTCTGAGCTTACATCAATTGACTTACGAATACTCTTTCGTACGAAGATATGGGATGTAATATAAGTGTCGAGTCTAACCTGGACAAAGTACTGACGAGGCTAAAGCAGGTCACCAACACTACAACCTGTATGCAGTCTATAATGATGACATAAAATGGGAATACTCAATAGCCAACTGAATATAATAACCACAACCTCAAGAATAAACCAGTGTAGCCCATAAATACAAGTCTTTAACAATTCAAATAAAAAATATCGAAAACCAATGCAACTCAAGAAATGGAAACATATAGGTTGTTGCAGCGCGCAACCCGATCCCACCAGACAACACATAATCCTCCCTTATTCCACCGTAATAGCATCAACAATAGAGATAATGTATATAAATATGTTGCGGCGCGCAACTCGATACCACCATATATCAATATCAGTATCACAGCTCACCCTTACTCCACCACATCAATCCACCCTTATTACACATGCTACAGCGTGCAGCCGAATTCTCACCATATCAGTAACAAGCACTCAATATACACAGTCAAATCAACAGTTCAATCCACAAAACCTTTACGATCAATAAATGTCAAACATAACCGAAAAGGAAACCTTGTATAAAATAGGAATCTACACAAGTAATACTACACAACGAGATCAATCCAGCAAATTACAATTAGAAGGTGCGAGCAAGTCAATTTAAACAAATAGTAGGGATTCGTGAAACTACGAAAAGAGCTAACATCATTACCAGAAGAAGGTATTGACTAACACGTAGCAATTAAGCATGAAAAGCATTTAGAGCATATAATAGTTAAGACAGGAAAGAAAATAATTGAGAAAAAGTGGTAAATCTGGAAAAAGATAATCTGGTGGCGTATAAGCACTCGCCACCATGCATATACGCCGCTCGCATGAAATTCACATAGTACATAGTCTGAGGGTTTCTAATTCTCTCAAGTCAAGGTTAGACACAATATTTATCTTGCTCCAAAGACCACTCAAAGCTCAACCACAGCTTTGCCTTTCAACACGCCTCCGAACCAACAATATCTAGCAAATTACCAACCAAACGATTCAAATTAAGCCTTATGAACTACCCACGATTGTAAAGAATTCAATTTAGGTCATTATTAAAAAAGTCAACAAAAGTCAACACCCAGGCCCACTTAGTCCAAACCCAAAATTCGGACCAAAACTCGATTACCAATTCACCACCGAGCCCAGTTATGTAATTTATTTTAGAATCTGACCTTAATTTGAGGTTTAAATCCCTATTTTTCAAAAATCCCTTATTCTACCAAAAAAAACCCCAATTTCCACCATGAAAACTCTAGATTTTAAGTTGAAATCTTAGGAAAAGTAATGAAAGATTGAAAAAAACTAGTTTAGAATCACTTACTAATAATTTGGGGAAGAAAGAGTCTTGGAAAAATCTCCTCTAGTATTTTCTTGTTTTGAAAATTTCAAGAATGGGTAAAGATCCCGTCTAAGTCATATTTACTCGGCTGCAGATATCGCAAATGCAATGTCATGTTCGCATTTGCGAACATCGCAATTGCGAAAAAGAGGTTGCAATTGTGAACTCCTTCAGAAATCCCAATGATTGCAAATGCGAACCCTGCACCCCTCGCAAATGCAGTCTTTCCTTCGCAAATGCGAAGATTCTCAAAATAGTACTGAGTCGCAAATGCGAACTCTAGCCTCGCAAATGCGAGTATATGATCGCCCAGCTGCTCATCATATTTGTGATGAGTATTTCGCAAATGCGAACCCCTTATAGGTCGCAAATGTGATGCCTGATCTCGCAAATGCGAGATCAGAGGCCTGCACAAAATCTAAAACACCAGCAACATTTTTCCAAGTCAAATTTCACTCTGTAGCTTATCCGAAACTCACCAGAGCTCTCAGGGCTCCAAACCAAACATGAACACAAGTTTAAAAACATCATACGAACTTGCTCGCATGATTAAATTGCCAAAATAACACCTAGATATATGAATTGAGCACCAAATCAAATGAAATTTTCAAGAAAATTTTGAAACTTCTATTTTCACAACCGGACGTTTGAATCACATCAAACCAACTCCGTTTCTCACCAAATTTCACAGACAAGTCATAAATATGGTATTGGACCTATACCAAGTTCTGGAACCAAAATACGGACCCGATATCTAAAAGTCAACTATTGGTCAAATATTTCAATTTCAATAAGCCTTTACCTTTTAAAATTTCAACAAAGTCCGATATCTCGGGCTATGGACTTCCAAAATCGATTCCGGGCATACGCCCATGTCCCAAATCACAGTACGGACCCATAAGGACTATCAAAACACGAATCTAGGTCTGTTTGCTCAAAACATCAACCTAAGTCAACTCAAATAAATTTCAAAGCAAAATTTCATATTTTTCTCAGTTTTTAACATATAATCTTTCTGAAAACACGCCGGACTGTGCATGTAAATGAAGGAGGACAAAAATGAGGGTTTTAAGGCCTCGGAACCTAGAATTAGGTTTTTAAACATAAGTTGACTTATCGGGTCATCACATTCTCCACCTCTAAAACAATCGTTCGTCCTAAAACGAACATAGAAAAGTACTTGGGATGGTGAAAAGGTAGGGATATTTACTCTGCATGTCCGACTCAGACTCGCAAGTAGTTGCCTCAACGGGCTGACCTCTCTACTGCACTCGAGCTGAAGGATAACTCTTCGATCTCAACTGATGAACCTGCCGGGCTAGAATAGTCATTGTCTCCTCCTTATAACTCAAATCTTTGTCCAACTGAATAGAGTTGAAATCTAACACGTGGGACAGATCACCATGATACTTCCGGAGCATGGACACATGGAATACCGGATGAACTGTTGACAAACTAGGTGGCAATGCGAGCTTGTAAGCCACCTCACCCACCATCTAAAGAATATCAAAAGGTCCGATGTGCCTCGGGCTCAACTTGCCCTTCTTTCCAAATCTCATTACACCCTTCATGGGTGACACACGGAGCAACACTCTCTCTCCGACCATAAATGCAACATCACAAACCTTATGGTCGACATAACTTCTCTGCCTAGACTGAGTTGTGCGAAGTCTATCTAAATAATCTTGACCTTATCCAGGGCATCATGTACTAAATCTGTACCTAATAACCGAGCCTCCCCCGGCTTGAACCGTCTAACTGGAAATCGGCATCGCCTACCGTATAATGCCTCATAAGGGCCATTTGAATGCTCGACTGGTAAATATTGTTGTAGGAAAACTCTGCAAGTTGAAAGAACTGATCCTAAGAGCCTTCGAAGTCGATAACAAAAAGTGCAGAGCATATACTCCAATATCCGAATAGTGCGCTCGGACTGTCCGTCCATCTAAGGATAAAATAATGTGCTCAACTCAACCTGCATACCCAACTCATGCTATACTGCTATTTATCGTGAAAATAGTAATAACAATTAAATTTGATTATGGGACTCTAAAAATATGTGATCTATTTTTATGCTAGTTGTTAAGCAGTTGATGTTATGTGTGAGAAATGAAATGAGAGTTAAGGATATGGTGATAATCAAACCGGTAGGTTATTTATCGGGGCCTCGAGTTTGTAGATTCGGGGGCCCTCGAGGTCGATTCCGAAGCTCGGTTGTGAGCTATTAAAGGTGTCGAAGTATGGATAACAGCTATAGTAAAATCAATGGAGGCTCTTTATGGCCAATGATAAGCAATAAATGATGAACAATAATGAAGATAATAAATGAAAACAATAATATCAAGAAAATATGTTAGAGAGCAAAGAGAATGTTCTTGTATATTTCGTGTGGAGAAACTGAAGCAACAACAGAGCTTACAAAATGACAAGGATCCCCTTTATATAGGAGGGAAATCCCAACATAGTACAAAATACATTAATGACAAAGAAGCAGAGATGGGACAGCTAGATGGCAACCTGATTTGGGTTTAGAATAGCCCACTAGGCTCTGTCAGTCCTAGCCACGTGCCATAGGAACTCCCCATTTCTACCATAGCCGCGATCAACATTGTCCCAAGGTCGGGCATCGATGAACCTCGAAGGAGGAATCTCGACCATAGCCTTATAGCCTCGATGCTTCTAAATGATCTTCTGAGGTGCTTCGATGACGAGCAATTGGACCCTCTAATTTCACCATACATAGATAGTCACTGTGTTTCTTAGAGAGGAGCGATAAGAAATGATTTTGACATCCGACTCTTCGAACTTCCCGCGATGATATCATACCGATGATGCAAGCCTCCGTGATTATTGAAACTTCCCATGGACTTGTCTTTTCAGCATCATTCAATGGGCTGCCAATTCCCATTCCTCAAAGCAATTATATCGTCATCGATCCAGTTTCCAATGGCGCATTGATTGCGCCTGCTGTTGTCGAGCGAGATTATACTGTCTTATCGTTGTTGTTGTTGTTGTTACGTTTTTTACTATTGTTGTCATTGGTTCGAAGTGATGAGGTAGTGGGGCCAACTTCTTTCGACTTAGGAGGATGTTTGGACTCTACACTGCTGCTTCGGAAAGCATTCGGACTACATACCGCTGCTCACTCTCCTACCCTAACTTGGTTTGGCACTTCATCCCCTTGGTTTTCCAAGGGATAAAATGGCACTGCTGGCCATTATACTTGCACGGCACAATGCCCCAGAAGGAAGACCTAGAGCAACTGTGCAAGTAGGGTTGATGCCCGCCGAATCTTCAACTTCTGGCTTCGGCGGGCTATGTCTCTTTTTTTTTGCTTCTTCTGCGTCACTTTCCTCTTCTTCATCTTTGCCTTTTCCTCTTCTTATCTTCTCCCTCGGAGATATTATTCTAGGGAATCAAATTGAAACCCCAGAAAAGGTGGCGATCGATGATGTTGTCGCTGAGGATACATGCCCGAGGAGATGATGCTTGAAGATGCTGCTACTGAGGAAGCAACTTTGAGAGTAGGCTAGGCTCTAGGCTTTTACTATATGTGTACCTTCTTGCTTCTTTGTTTCCGTGTAAGGACCTCTTGTGGGCTTTTGTAATCATATGTAAGGACCCTTCGTGGGCTTTTGTAATCATATGTAAGGACCCTTCGTGGGCTTTTGTAATCAAAAATTTATAAATATGAAGGTGTTTCTTCAATTTTGTCTTTGATGCTTGATATATTTCCTTTCATCTGCACTTATGGAGACTATGAATGTGTGATTCTACCAGTTGGTGCCAATATCGAGCCCAGATGTGAGGATTTTTTTCATGATTTTTGATTGATTAGTATGTCTTCGCGTGGAGTCCTTCGTCGTTCTTTGGATAGAGCCTGGATTGGACCGATAAACTCGGGTCATCGGGACCTTTACTTCTAGTCGAATGAAAGTAACGCTTAGAGCCTTGAAACCTTGATTTATCACTTAGGCTCTGCGATAACCTTTAAGGAAAATTTGCTCGGAGGCCCGTGGATAGTGACTGCCTTCTTTCTTTCGAGGGTAGTCCCCGAGTGGAGGTTCGTTCAAATCTGGACCACCTGGAAACTTGCTTTGAACATAGTGTAGATAGCCTTAAGGCACTGTAGATAGATCCTGGAAGAGGGTTTGTCCGAACTCAAACGGTACCTCGGGGCCAACCCCATACAGGTGGAGTTTAAGTGCTTATTTCCTTGGAGCCTAACTCCTTTTTGATGAAGTTCTTCGAGGTCGGGTACCACCTCGGGACTGGCGATGATGCTATTGGCTTCCTGGAGCCTTACCTTTTTCTAATGGGGGTCCTCGAGGTCGGGTACCACCTTGGTACTGGCGATGATGTCATTGTCCTTTTAGAGCCTAACTTCTTTTTTGATAGAGGTCCTCAAGGTCGGGTACCACCTCAGAACTGGCGATGATGCCGCTGGCTCCTTGAGAGCTAACTTCTTTTTTGATAAAGGTCCTCGAGGTCGGGTACCACCTCGGGATCTGCGGTGGTACGGGGATTTTTGCTATCGAAACATTTACACGGCGTTGCCTAATGTACTATATGGTTACCAAGTTGTTGAGGCGATTTGGTGACATCGATCAATGTTTCTAATCAGCTTTGAGGCAGGTGGATCATCGTTGTTTCTTCCATACATATATAGGGTTGTCTCTGCTCTTTTGGAGATTCCGTCATTTTAAGTATTTGCCCTTCTTTTCCTGCGTTAAACCTCCCATTATTTCAGTGCTAACGTACTTGCATAGATTCCTGCTTTAGTTCTCTGATTTTGCCATAGCCATGGTTGCTACATCGGGGTCTGCCCAGCAAAGAGGGGAGAGTTTCGCCTCCAGCATTCAGGACCAACGAAAGTATACCTTGAAGATTACTTCTTTGATAGGAGAAGAACACCTTGAGTTAGTGAGAAAAGACTGCGGATGGGGGGAGAAAGTAGTGTTACAGACATTTTCCCCAGATTAGGGCATCATGGATCATGCCAATGGATTTTTGAATGTGTACACGTATCTTTTCACACTGGGCCCCCTTGATAGGTTTGTGCTCGACTTCTGTTTAAAGTATCGGGTTATCTTGGCACAGATCCACCCGTCATTTTGACGAACAGTGTTGATGATGAGACTTTTTGCGGAGAAGGTGGGGCTTGAACTTACGCTCAGTCATCTTGTTAGGCTGTACCAGCCCTTTCACCATCAAGGTATGATAACCTTGCAATGTCGATCAACCATGCCCTTCATTGTTGATGATGAGGAAAATGGAGACCGAGAGTGGATGAGTCATTTCGTCTAACTGCGGACTGCCAACATTATCCCCGTGGAGCTTATGCTATTCCCTAAGGAATGGAATTATACACATAAGTGGTGCATTCTGTGCCTTCTCAGTTTTATCTATAGCGAAAACTGGTTTCATAACCGTGCCTTATTTTTCTTTTTTGCATCGATTTCATGGGCACCGGGCGACATTCCTGATTTGCCGGATTGGGTTTGAAAGTTAGTGACCCACTCGACCTATGATGAGCATAAATGGCGAGCATTGTCCCAAGGCAGATGGGAAGCAAAATATCATGGTGCGTGTTGTGCTATTTTTTCCTTTCCCTTCCCTCACATGTAGAGGCACTTTCCCTTTATGGGTATTAATCTTGTTGTTGTAGGCATCGGAGAGCCTTCCGAGGCAAGGTCGCGCTCCTCTGGAGAGGGGGAAGGGTTGTCGGCTTTCGGGCTAAAGAATGACAACAATAAGCGAGAGATGCTTTTACAGGACGATGGTTCTCAAAGCAAGGCGAAACGGGACCGGGGCTTCGGAGCGGAAGCATCATCCGAGCCTACCGCGTTCGTGGTTCCTGGTTCTGGGAAGACGGTTTATCCGTTGTTGTCGCCTTCTTTTTCCGTTGGCAGTACTTCGAGGGATACTAGAAACCCGGGGGTCGCATACACCGAGCAACTGTTCCTCGACCGGAGTTGACCCTTTCAGAGTTGGGAGAACTGGGTTGGAAGATGTGCGCTCGAACTTTGAGGAATCCCAGCGGCTTCACTTCGTGGTGAGTTTCGGCACAGGCCTCTCAAGCTTCGTGTTTTCCCTTCCTTATTAGGTTTTCTTTTGTAGGCCTTCAACAAGCTTAAGTCTGGGTTGCTTCATTGTAGAACCAGGATGCGGAAAGCTCTGGATGACGAGAGATCCCTTAGGCCCCTTTGTGATGAAAAGGAAGTCGAGTTGGTACAATTGCAGTATGAGTTGAGCCGTAGCTTGAATTATGAGAGCTACTTGAAGTAGCAGGTAATTTCCTGTCACGGGTGAGCATGCATTCTGCCTTCTAGCTTCTAAGGCTAATGCTTCGTCTAATTTTTCTAGGGCCTGAATCTCTCCTATTTTATGTGAAGGAAAGGGTCTATATATAACCCTTTTAAGTGCCATGCGCTGCAGAAACAGAATAGGAATTATTCCCTCACACAACATCTTTTTTAACAGAATTGGGACAACTGGCAGCTTTTGATTGGTTTCATCATTTGTGCTGGCCAAAATTTGAGTCAGCTGCCCAACATTCTAGATACTTCTCATCTAAAAATCCTATTTTCTATTCCCAAATTAGCCTCATATGTATTCAATTGCTCAATTAAGACCGTATGAGTCTTTTACCAATTACAAATCCTAACAAACAAATTCAAATAGGCCACTACCAGTATTTGAAGCAAACAATCAAAGTTAAAAGGCAAAACATCTGAAAATTTTAAAAATAAACTTAATCTCTAAACTGAACCAAATCCATAAGAAAACTCATAAAGCTTAACAGACTATTCAGTTTAATGATGAGCAGAGGCAGACGAGTTAAATAAAAAAACAAACAACTTGAATAACACTAAACCTAAACTAATTATGCATTAATTAAAATAAATAACTAACAATTTATGCTAATCATGCAGTCAGAGAAAACCAAAAGGGAACTAATAACTTATGAAAACAAAAAAGAAGCTACTTCAAGACTTAGGCTAAATTAATCAATGAATTGAAACTAAATTAATTACTCCCCAAGAAAATGATTTTGAATATGACCAATGATTGAAATAAGTATGACTATTAAAAATGAAGACCAAACAGATTTATAAACTGAAAATAACCTAAGAGAAAACTAACTCGAATTTTGAATAAAAGATAAGGAAAATGGAGAGGTAAATGAAACATTATCATTTGAGGAGTAGAAAGCAAACAAGACAGCTATTGAGGTCTGTCTCCACCTCGATTGACCAACAGAGGTTTTTTCCTTCAAGGGATCCGGTCTTGCATGGCTTTGACCGGATCTCCTTGAAAGAAAAGACTCCTGGAAGCCTAATCTTCGAAGGAAAACAACAAAGGAGCTTGGGATTCGAACAAAGCTTGAAGCAGCAACTTGGTGCTTTTCTTCGAACTGGACAGAACTTTAATCATGGATTCGAAATTGCAAAGTTTTGTAGGGTCGTTTAGGGAAGTTAGTGAGATATGAAGGGTGAAGGGACTAAGGAGACGGTGTGATGACGTTTTTGGGTTGACTTGGGTGAGCTAGGGTTTTGGGATTGAAACTCATATCTAAAATTCGGGGAATTTGAGGGTATTTTTGGGGAAATCGATGATGGATTTAGGAAGAGGAGGGGACAGGGGTTCTATGGTATCGATTTGGGGAGGTTTGGAGCATCGGAGCCGCCGTGAGAAGATTTTCGGTGGTGGTTAACGGCGGAGAATTTTAGGGCGGCTAGGGTTTGGCAAGGATTTGGGTGAGAGACTGAAATGGAGGGGGTTCGAATGGGGGGTGAGGGCTTCAGACAATTATATGCTAAGTCAAGGCTAGTTCCCAGCCGTTGGATCACATGCGATCAATGGCTGGGATTCAGTGGATCATAAACGGGGTCGTTTGGCTTCAGATGAGGGTCTGGACCGGGTAAGCTGAATATGGGCTTGGATTTGGGGCGGGATTGGGGTGTAAATCAGCCGAATTCGAGTTTTAAAAAACAAGGTTTTCCCCCTTTTTACAATTTCCTTCTCTTTTTATTTTTCTTTTTTTTCTCTTTTTCTTTAATTAAAAATCCTAAATTAATCTAAATTGTAAAATTAAATCAATTATCTAATTATAATATTTATAACAATTACTTGATCCTAAGATAAAAAAGAAAAATCACTAATCTAATAATTAAAAATAAAAATGTAAAATGAGACTTTTTGTGATTTCCGATTTAGTAAAGCAATTAATTAACTAATTAGTCCTAAAAACATGGAAACAAAAATCTAAATGCAATGCATGGTATTTTTTCATGATTTTAATAAAAGTAAACATGCACAGAAATGCAAACAATTAACAAAAAATCCTACAAAAATCCTATAAAAATGGCAAATAATTGGAAAAAATCTATTTCTTTAATTTATAGGAGTATTTCACATAGGGCAAAATTACGTGCTCGCGGCTGCCCCTCTTTGCTCGAAAACATGAAGAGCTTTCGGCAAAGATAAAGTGAGCGGATACGAGCAATTTTTGGCTGTTTAGATACTCCGTGGGAAACATTTTTGAAAGATCTGACCGAACCTTGCTTCCTAGATGCCTGCATATCCTTGGCTATAAAGGAATCAGGTTAGTATAGTTCAGGATGTTTTAGTAGCTGGGACTACCGGGAAGCAATAATTTCATTGTTGCTGCTGCTGCTACTGCTTGCTGAACTCCTTATTACACCGAAACAAAATAAAAAGAAGCTAGGCTAAACTGTGATCTATGAATTACAAGAATCCTATCTACACATCTTCAAACTTGATCTTGCCACTTCTGCAATTCTGTTGTGCATTTTGAACTATTGACTCCACTCTCGAGGCGAGCTTCTTTTGTTACTGACTAGAAGTGAATTTTGAAATGAATACCCTTATTTTCCAGGTGGGCGCCTGATTGCCAAAACTTGAACTGTATTCCCTTGTTCTCTAGGTAGCCGCCTGATTGCCGAAACTTGAACTGTATTCCCTTGTTCTCCAGGTGGGCGCCTGATTGCCAAAACTTGAACTGTATTCCCTTTTTTTTTCCAGGTGTGCGCCTGATAGCCGAAACTTGAACTGTATTCCCTTGTTCTCCAGGTGGGCACCTGATCGCCAAAACTCAAATTGTATTCCCTTATTCTCCAGGTGGGTGCCTGATCGCCAAAACTCGAAATGTATTCCCTTGTTCTCCAGGTGCGCGCCTGATTGCCAAAACTCAAACTATATTCCCTTATTCTCCAGGTGGGCGCCTAATTGCCAAAAACTTGAACTATATTCCCTTGTTCTCCAAGTGGGTGCCTGATTGCCAAAACTTGAACTGTATTCCCATGTTCTCTAGGTGGGCGCCTGAATGCCAAAACTTGAACTGTATTCACTTGTTCTCCAGCTGAGCGCCTGATTGCCAACACTTGAATTGTATTCCCTTGTTCTCCAGGTAGGCGCCTGATTGCCAAAACTTGAAGTGTATTCCCCTGTTCTCCAGGATGGCGCCTGATTGCCAAAACTTGAAATGTATTCCCTTGTTCTCTAGGTGGGCGCCTGATTGACAAAAACTTGAACTATATTCCTTTTTATCCAGGTGGGCGCCTTCCATTATAACAAACCAGACAAAACAAAAGAAACTTTTCGACCCCAGTTTGGTATCTAGGCACATCTATGAGTGTTAATCTAATCATATTACCCAAAAGAGCTCTAAGAAATTAAAAGTTAAATCCTATTATTCAGGAGGGCCCTATAAATTTCAAATTAAATCTCATCTTAAGAGTGAAAACTTTAAATCTAAATTATATTTCCTAAAGGTAGAACTTACGCCAAATCTTGTTATCTATGAAGGTCTTGAAATTTAACTAGGTCCCATAATCCAAGAGGGTCCTGAATATTTACAGCAAAACCTGTCTGGCACATGCTTTCCTTTCGGAAGGTTCCTCCGGAACAAATGAAAATTCCTTCCCCTATTTCAGTTACAGAAAATCTTATCAGTTGAAAATGTGGTGGTTAGTTTGCGGCGTTCTTGCTGAAGGTAGCCTTTCCACTGCCATGCTTTGTTCTAATTAGTTGTCTTGGACTAGGAAAGAATTGTTTGACCTTCTGATTGAACCTCAACCATAGGACCCTGAATGACCTGAGTGCCCCACACTCATCTTGCTATTTTACATTTCAACCATTCCAATTTGAACCTCTGTATTTCCCCAAAGTTAACGAAACCAACCGACCACTCGAGCTTCCACTAACACCTTATTTTCAATTTTGCATCATGTTATTTCCTGTATGCTTTGGCCGCACTTTGCTTTGTGCAATTTAAAATTTGATAATAAGCTTTAAAATCCTTTCTTGCTTGCATAACAAGGCTAACATTGGAAAAGACTTATAGAAGTGGACCTAAAAGAAAATGAAATGCAATGACTTCGAGAGTTAGGAAAAAAAAGAAAATTCGAAACAGGAAGACTGTTTGAGGAAGAAATAGAAAAGAGACTTATCTGAGTGAGGCAGCTGGCACCAATGATCATGACATGCACTTCAGGTTAATCAGCCTAGCCTGTTCAACCAACCACCTTTCAGTTTTCATACTTTATGCCCCGGGGTTTCCATAACCCAATCTCTCTGCAAAGTCACAAACCTTGTTCGGCTTGTGGCGCCCTGAAGGGTTTTCACCAACAAACCTCTCTCATTTGTTCATCTCTCAACTCACCGTCTCCTTACGGTGCCCGTGAGGATTTTCAACAATAAAACTCTCTTATTTTAATTTCTCTCAGCTTTCCATCGCCCTACGGTGCCCGTGAGGGTTTTCACCAATAGGACTCTCTCATTTATTTACTTTCCTTGTGTAGAAAGGAGTGTTGCCCCTGATGTGAACCATACCTCTATCTCGCTTGACTTGGCATTCTCAAAGGCTGATCGGAATGTCTTTCTTTGGACCGTAATGTAGGCTTTGGATAGGGTTAGAAAGAAAGGATATCATAAAGGCTCAAAACAACTTGATTAGGTTCAGAATTACAACTTTTGGAATTAGATCTTTTACGAAACCACAACTTCTGCCCCAGTTTCTTGGCCTGGGGAACATTGAATTTTTATTTTGATGGGACCGAACCGTGAGGCTGCCTACGTATCCTTAAAAGGAATCAGGTGGAACGTAGTTCATGATATATGAATTGCTTTGTTTTTGTTACCTGTCTTTTCTTTTTCTTTTTCTTTTCTTCTCTTTCTTTTGCTTTACTTACTTTTTTCAATTTCTTTTTTCTTTTCTTTTTCTCTTCTCTTTTTCCTCTTTTTCTTCTTTATTCATATTCTGTATCTGTGTTTCTGAACTTTGCTACTGATTCCAAAAAAGGGGTATGAAAGAAAATAAGTAAGACTCAAAGGGTTAACAAAGGATAAAGGGTTTAGATAGCAGAATAAAATGCCTTCGTCATTCCAATCTTCAAAACATGCCAAGTACAAACAACAATTAGACAAACCAAAGAAATCATACATAATATCTTTTGACCGCATCAAAATTGATAGCCATATCTACACATTTGCCTTCTATATCTGTTAAGTACAAAGCACCATTGGACAACACTCTCGTTATAATGAACGGCCCCAGCCAATTTGGGCAAACTTGCCTTTAGCTTCATCCTGATGTGGAAGGATGCGTTTCAACACTTACTGACCCACTTCAAATTTTCGGGGACACACCTTATTGTTGTATGCTCTTGCCATTCTTTTTTGATACAATTGATCATGACACACTACTGCAGTCTTTACTCGTCAATCAAACTTAATTGCTCTAAACGGGTTTTGACCCACTCATCATCATCAATTTTGGCTTCAGCAACAATCCGAAAGGATGGAATTTCAACTTCCGCGGGTATTACTACTTCAATTCCATATACCAACAGATAAGGAGTTGCACCTACTAAAGTGCGAACAGTAGTGTGGTAATCCAGCAAAGCAAAGGGCAACTTTTCATGACATTGCCTAGAACCTTGCACCATCTTTCGAAGTATATTTTTTATGTTCTTGTTAGCTGCCTCAACAGCTCCATTTGCCTTGGGGCGATACGGAGTGGAATTTCGATGCATAATCTTGAACTACTAGCATACTTCTTTCATCAAATGGCTATTAAGATTGGTGCCATTGTCCGTGATGATTACCTTAGGGATTCCAAACCGACAAATAATGTTTGAATGAACAAAATCGACCACTGCCTTCTTGGTCACAGATTTGAAAGTCATAGCTTCAACCCACTTAGTGAAATAGTCTATGGCCACCAGGATAAACATGTGCCCATTTGATGTCGCTGGCTCAATTGGTTCGATGACATCCATGCCCCAAGAAACAAAGGGCCAAGGTGCGGACATTGTATGCAACTCAGATGGCGAGGAATGAATCAAATCACCGTGTACCTGGCATTGATGACACTTGCATACAAAGCTGATGCAATCTCATTCCATGGTGAGCCAATAATACCCTGCTCGAAGGATTTTCTTTACCAGAACATACCACTCATATGCGGTCCGCAAACTCCGTAATGCACATTGGTCATGATAGACGTGGCATGTTTAGCATCTATGCACCTAAACAGTCCAAGATCTAGAGTTCTTTTGTACAAAATTCCCCCACTCAAGAAAAATCCATTAGCCAAACGTTGAATTGTTCTCTTTTGATCACCTGAGGCCTGTACTGGATACACCCCCATCCTGATGTACTCCCGGATATCATGGAACCATGGTTCACCATCAAGTTCTTCCTCAACCACATTACAGTAGGCATGCTGATCCCAAACTTGAATATGCAGAGGGTCAACATAAGCTTTGTCCGGATGGTGCAACATTGACGCCAAGGTAGCCAAAGCATCAGCAACCTTATTATGGATCCTTGGAATATGCCTTAATTCTATTGATTGAAACTATTGGAAAAGATCATGCAAACATTGTCGATACGGTATGAGCTTTAAATCCCGAGTCTCTCGTTCTTCCTGAATGTGGTGCACCAAAAGATCCGAATCTCCCATGACTAAGACTTCCTGGACTCCCATTGTCACGACCCAAACTGAAGGGCCATAACTAGCACCCGACCACACTTGCCGAGCACCAACGTATATTTCATCTAACCTTCATTATTATCTTTTAAGGCTAAAGAGATCAATATAAATGGTAGACCTAGATCATGGAAAACCAGCAATAAAATATGATGGCATGAATATACATAGCAGGGGATGACCAGACAATCAAGAAACTACATATAAGGTATGAGCTACCACGCTACTATGAAAGACTATACAACAAAAACTAGCCAACAAGGCATACCAAACTATACATGAGCCGACACCTGTCTATGAGCCTCTAAAAGAACATAAGTGTTGCAACATAGCCGGAACAGGGCCCCGACATACCCATAATGTCTATAACAAAAATTGCATACCAAGACCAAGGCAAGTCCGGAGAAGGGATCTCGCCAATCACCGCTGAACTGGACAGTCTACTGTGGTGGGGGAGCTGCACCTGTCTGTCTATCAGGACCTGCAGCACGACATGCAGCGTCCACAAATAAAAGGATGTCAGTACGAATAAAGTACTGAGTATGTAAGGCAAGGAACCATAAATACGATCAGTAATGTAAGCATGGATAGAGAATATACAACCTGTAACATCTTAGTACCTTTGAGGGCTACTTACATGAAATGCATGATACATATGTATAAATACATAAACCTTTAAAGCATTCGCCTCTGTGGGCATCATCATCATCATATCGTACCCGGCCATAATAGGCTCGGTAGAATCGTACCCGGCCACGTGGAGCTCGGTAAAACCCAACTGATCAGTGGTTGCACAATAGGTGCCGTACCCGGCCAACTATAGCATGGCTCGGTAGAGTAAAATAGATACATATATATAATGCATGCTCGACTCATGGAATCACATTCTAAACCTTTCGGAGTGACGTAAGGTCGGTATCCTCTGTACACGTTATTAGGACTAACTCTTCACTATGAACCTTATAAGAATCAGGAAGTACCAATAACATTGATAACATAAGAATAAGAGAAGCAACATTAACATCAATCGTTCCATAAGAGGGAAAACAATGTAAGTACTGCTAGCTTCTAAGAGTAGAGTATCTTTGGAAGCTCGTTCATTACATTATGTACAATCAGAGTCGTGCAAAAGAAGGAAAGGGATAGCCTCACATACCTTGTATATACTTCCCCAATCTCAAGCTATGCAATTGTCAAAACTCCTTAGTCTACAATAAGAGAAACGATACTATCGTTATCATTTAAGCGTCATAACTATTATGTATCGACCACAACCTATTTTACGATGAAACGGACAGCACCTCCCCTATATATATGACCTCACACCATTAAAAATAGTCACCAAACAACATCAATAATAAACATATTGAGCCTCCCAATATAGTCCACACACAGCCTAATCACTCCATACATATGACGACCACCATAGTCGTGTCAAACAATCTGGAAATGTTACGAATAACTATCAGCCCATAAACCTACATATATATGGTGTTTCTCCACACCCTTCCTCCTCCAAAACTCCACAATATAGTAGTAAAATACGCAGCCCAACAACAACGCAAAACAGTCCACAAAACAATAACACTACTACCAAACCTTTCGATATATATCTCACAAGTTCTAGCTTCAATGGCTTAGACGCAACTTGGATAATCTTAAATACATATAGAGTAAGAGGTTCCTTACCTTTATACAGAAAGAACAACTCCAATTTGACCTTAAATTTCCAAGAAATATCCCTCCAATGCTGCCACAACAACAAAAAAATGAAACTAGCGATCAATTAGTGTTTTTCGGCACTAGAATCACTTTAGAAGGCTTGAAATCACCTAGGATTGATATTAAGAACATTAGGGAGTAGTTATAGAACATATACCCTTTAAAACAACCTCCCACACGAGCTGGAACGACACAAAAATGAGCAACAACAAGAAGAACAAGAGACTTACTAGCGCCACGGAATTCCCGACACTTGATTTGTGTTGTTTGCCCTTTTTTGGGTCTTGAATCTTGAGAGAACCTTGAGAGGATGTTCCTAGGGTTCTAAGGTCTGAAAATAGTAAAAAGAAATGACTAAAAACGGGTTGTAGTCATCCTATATAGGTCCAAATATCTTAAACCGATTTAGTGGGCCCCATAGAGAGGTGCTTGGCGCAGTCTCGCGAAAACGCGAATATCTCTCTACTCCGAGATCGTATCGATGAACGGTTTAATGCGTTGGAAACTAGACTCATAGATCTTTAATTTTGTTAGTAGATCACCCCGTAATTCCTTGTAAATTATGAGAAAAGATTAGAAACATTGGACCTAATGTTTAAGTAAAATTATGAACCTAAGTTGCGACAACTTTTGTCGACTTTTGTTTCATAACTTGTTTGACTTCAAGACTTATGATACGGATATTATATGATTAAAATACCTTCATAAATGACCTCTTGAGTGTATTAAGCACCGCTAGATTACCTGAAAATTCGAGTTACAACATCCTTGATTCGTTTAACTTCTAATATTGGTTAATCACCCTTATACACTCTTGTATCACTTAAGACCAATAGGATTGACTTCTTATCATCTCAAAGATAATTCCTTCTTGGATTTATGTTAACTAATATATGGCATGAACTAACACATGTGGATATGGGTTGTAACACCCTCCCCCTTAGGAACATTCGTCCTCGAATGTAAGGGTTTATGGGGAGTTTAAATCATCGTGGATTCTAATGGAAATTTCCGATCAATTTTCCCCTATAAAATGGTCACTAGCAAAACTTGCAAGTAAGTAAGCCCAACATATGGCTTCACAAGGCTACACAAAGCATTATGCGTATTTACATTATCTACATATCACCATTTTGTATTAAGGAGGAGTATTCTCAAATTATTGCTTACCTCATAGAGCCGTTTCACCTTCCAATGTATCCTGTCTTCCACCAACATCCTTGTTATCTTCATTCTGGAATAAGTAAGGGTATTTAGACTTCATCTCCTCTTCTGCTTCCCATGTCATTTCTTCCATATTTTTGTTCCTCTACAATACTTTGACGGAAGCTACATCTTTTGTTCTCAGCTTGCGGACTTGCCGATCTAATATCGCCACTGGCACTTCTTCATATGATAGGTCCTCTGTAACTTGTACATCTTTGATAGGGACGACTCGAGAAGGGTCTCCAATACATTTTCTCAACATAGATACATGGAATACCGGGTGGACAAATTCCAATTCGGATGGCAATTCTAACTCATAAGCAACTTGTCCAATCCGTCGAAGAATTTTATACGGCCCGATATACCTTGGACTCAACTTACCTTTTTATCCAAAACGCATAATACCCTTCATTGGTGAGATCCTCAGGAAAACCCAATCACCAACCTCAAACTCTAGATCACGACGTCGGACATCAGAATAAGATTTTTGCCTGCTTTGTGCCATCCTCAATCGCTCCTGTATCACTTTCACCTTCTCAATAGCTTGGTGAATCAAATCTGGCCCATATAATTCTGTTTCACCGACTTCGAACCATCCAACTGGTGATCTACATCTCCTCCCGTATAGTGCCTCATATGGGGCCATTTTAATACTAGAATGGTAGCTATTGTTATAGGCGAATTCTATGAGTGGAAGATGATCATCCCAATTCCCCTTAAAATCTAGAACACATGCTCGTAGCATATCTTCCAGTGTCTGAATGGTACGTTCAGCCTGTCCGTCAGTCTGCGGATGAAATGCAGTGCTGAGATTTACTTGTGTGCCTAAACCCTTCTGGAAAGACCTCCAAAAGTTAGCCGTAAATTGAGCTCCTCGGTCTGATATAATAGATATGGGCACACCATGAAGCCTAACAATCTCCTTGATATACAACTTTGCATAATCTTCAGCCGTGTAAGTTGTCTTCACTGGCAGAAAATGGGCACATTTTGTAAGTCGATCAATTATCACCCAGATGGAGTCAAACTTATGATAAGAGCGAGGTAATCCAATAATGAAGTCCATATTAATCACCTCCCACTTCCAGGTCGGAATCTCTATATTTTGAAGCAATCCACCGGGTTTCTGATGTTCTATCTTTACTTGTTGACAATTGGGACACTGGGCTATAAATTCTGCAATAGACTTCTTCATATTATCCCACCAATACTGCTCCTTGACATCATGATACATCTTTCTCGAGCCGGGATGGATGGAATATCGGGATTGATGAATCTCATTCATAATCTTCTCTCGCAACCCTGCCACATTAGGCACACACAATCGGCTCTGGTATCCCAGTGCCCCGTCTTTTCCGATCCCAAAAGCCATACTTTTACACTGTTGGATGCTTTCTCTTAATCATACTAAGATAGGATCTTCATATTGTCGTGCTTTTACCTCGGCTACCAAAGATGATTCTGATGTATTCTGTACAGTAACACCTCCGTCATCAGAGTCTAACAATCTGATTCTCATATTGGCTAGCTGATGAAGCTCTTTAATCAACCCTCATCTACCTGCCTCAATATGTACTAAGCTTCCCATTGATTTACGGCTGAGAGCATCTGCCACAACATTGGCTTTACCGGGATGATACAATATCTCAACGTCGTAGTCTTTCAATAATTCAAGCCACATACGCTGCCTCAAATTCAACTCTTTCTGCTTGAAGATGTATTGTAAACTCTTGTGATCTGTGTAGATGTCAACATGGACGCCGTATAAGTAGTGCCGCCATATCTTCAAAGCATATATTACTGCAGCCAATTCCAAATCATGGGTTGGATAATTCTTTTCATGCTTCTTCAATTGTCTTGATGCATAAGCAATCAAATTCCCATGCTGCATCAATACGCACCCCAAACCTATACCTGAGGCATCACAATATACCACATAACCTTCTGTTCCTTCAGGAAGAGTGAGCACTGGTGCAGATGTCAATCGATTCTTCAGCTCCTGAAAACTACGTTCACAAGTGTCAGACCACTGGAATTTGGTAGCTTTTTGTGTTAACTTAGTCAATGGTGATGATATAGAGGAAAATCCTTCTACAAACCGCCTATAATATCCTGCTAGCCCTAGGAAGCTGCGGACTTCTGATGGTGTTGTAGGTCTCGGCCAATTCTTTACTGCATCGATCTTCTGAGTGTCGACACTAATACCCTCATCAGATATCACATGGCCAAGGAATGCTACTGAGTTCAGCCAGAATTCACATTTGGAGAGCTTAGCATATAACTTACGATCTTGAAGCGTCTGTAATACTATCCGCAAGTGGCCCGCATGTTCCGCCTCCGAACGAGAATACACTAGAATGTCATCAATGAATACAATCACGAACACATCAAGATAGGGCCTGAATATAGTATTCATGAGATCCATAAAAGCTGCTGGGGCATTTGTTAGCCCGAACGACATCACCAAGAACTCAAAGTGCCCATATCTTGTCCGGAAGGCCGTCTTTGGAATATCCTTCTCCCTAACCCTTACCTGATGATACCCTGAACGTAAATCAATCTTAGAGAAATACTTGGCGCCCTGGAGTTGGTCAAACAGGTCATCAATTCTTGGAAGTGGATACTTGTTCTTTATAGTAGACTTATTCAACTGTCGATAGTCGATACACATCCGTAACGACCCGTCTTTCTTCTGCACGAATAGGACTGGTGCACCCCAAGGTGAAGTGCTAGGCCTAATAAAGCCCTTATCCAGCAAGTCCTTCAACTGTACCTTCAACTCTCGCAACTCTGCCGGGGCCATTCTGTATGGAGGAATAGAGATCGGTTGAGTGTCAGGTAACACATCAATGCTAAACTCAATCTCCCTTTCAGGAGGAAGGCCTGGGAGTTCATCTGGGAAAACATCTGGGAATTCGTTAACCACAGGGATTGATTGTAAAGTAGGCGATTTCGCCTCCGCATCCCTAACGCGAACGAGATGATAAATGTAACCTTTTGAGATCATTTTCCTTGCCTTAAGATAGGAAATAAACCTACCTTTCGGTGTAGCAATGTTCCCTTTCCATTCAATGACGGGTTCACCCGGAAATTGGAACCTAACCATCTTCGTACGACAGTCAACATTTGCATAGCATGAGGCCAACCAGTCTATTCCCATTATCACATCAAAATCAACCATTTCTAACTCAAATAAATTTGCCGAGGTTTGACGACTACAAATCATCACAGTGCAACCTCTATATACCCTTCTAGCAATCACAGAATCTCCTATCGGAGTAGATACCGCGAGGGGTTTACTTATCAATTCAGGTTCAATGCCAAACTTATTAGCCACAAAGGGTGTAACATATGATAATGTAGATCCCGGATCAATCAACGCATATACATCATAAGAAAACACAGATATAATACCTGTAACAACATCTGGAGACGACTCGAGATCCTGTTGACCTACTAGAGCATAGGTTCGATTTTGAGCACCACTCGAACTCGGCACTGCACCTCTACCCCTACCACGACCTGTCGACTGCTGAAAACCCCGTGCTGGAGGTCGAACTGATGAGGAAGAACCAGACACAGATCCAGTCAGCTGAGCCATACCATCACCTCCTCTATTAGGACAATCCCGCATCATATGGCCAGGCTGCCCGCACGAATAGCATGCATCAGAACCTCGACGACACAGTCCAAAGTGGGCCTTGCCGCACTGATCACAATGTGGTGTTGGGGGTCTCATCTGACTAGTATCCCTGTGATGTTGCGAGCCAGATGCCCGCGAACTCTGACCTGGACCAGAATAGGATCGATCATATCGAGGCCTCTGAAACTGTGGATGAGCACTAGCTACAGGTGGCGCCGAACTCCTCGAAAACTGTGGCCTGATGCGGCCTCTAAGTCATCAGAATACCCTGCAAATCTCGCCCTCTTATGCTGGCCCCTATCCTGCTCCCTAACTGCCCTCTGCTGGCGCTTACGATCCTCTAGGGTCTGGGCATAAGCTTGAATACGGGAAATATCCATGCCCTCCACCAAGGAGGCTGTCGTACACTCATTTATCAGATGTGGTCCCAACCCATTCACGAACATATGCACCCTATCACTCATCTCGGCCACCATATGGGGAGCATACCTTGCCAAAGAATCAAACTGCATACTGTACTCTCGCACACTCATATTACCTTGTCTAAGGTTCAAGAACTTATCAGCTCTAGCTCGTCGTATCTCAACTGGCATGTAGTGACGAAGAAAGGCCTCAGAAAATTCCTTCCACACAGCTGGAGGAGGGTTCGGACCCCTGGATCTCTCCCAACTATCATACCAGAGAACCGCTAAATCCCGTAGCCAATAAGAAGCCAAATCTACTGCCTCTGTATCACTAACATGCATAACCCGAAGTGTACGATGAACCTGGTCAATAAAAGTCTGTGGGTCCTCCTTGGGGTCTGATCCGGTAAACACTGGAGGGTCTAAATTAATAAAATCACGAACTCTTGTACTAACTGGTTTCTCAGCAGCACCTGTATTCTGCCTCTGAGCCTGAGCAGCTACCAAGCTAGTCAATAACTGCAAAACACTCCGCATATCCTGGTCTGGAGTGCCAGACGGAGGAACTGGAGGCGCTGGGTGCCTTCTAATATCCTCTGGAGGAGATGGAGTAGATAAGGTATGAGAGGGCATCTCACTTTGAGCCTCACTTTGTCCTGCTCTGACTTGGGGCACCTGACTGGTACCCTCTCCCGCTGCTGTATCAAGCAGTCTACTAATCGTTTGCTTCCTAGTCGAAGGCATCACTGGAAAAAAACAAGGTGAATATTAGAGACGAACACTTACGACTCAACTCTACGCACGATCTAGATTCAGGAAGAAGGTAACAACCCTAGATGTCATGTAGTCTCCTGATTATAAATGTGGCGCGCTACACATCCATAATCAAGACTCTACTAGACACGGCTCATAGACAACCCCTAGGACAGACTTGCTCTGATACCAAGTTTGTCACGACCCAAACTGAAGGGCCATGACTAGCACCCGACCACACTTGCCGAGCACCAACGTACATTTCATCTAACCTTCATTATTATCTTTTAAGGCTAAAGAGATCAATATAAATGGTAGACCTAGATCATGGAAAACCAGCAATAAAATATGATGGCATGAATATACATAGCAGGGGATGACCAGACAATCAAGAAACTACATATAAGGTATGAGCTACCACGCTACTATGAAAGACTATACAACAAAAACTAGCCGACAAGGCATACCAAACTATACATGAGCCGACACCTGTCTATGAGCCTCTAAAAGAACATAAGTGTTGCAACATAGCCGGAACAGGGCCCCGACATACCCATAATGTCTATAACAAAAATTGCATACCAAGACCAAGGCAAGTCCGGAGAAGGGATCTCGCCAATCACCGCTGAACTGGACAGTCTACTGTGGTGGGGGAGCTGCACCTGTCTGTCTATCAGGACCTGCAGCACGACATGCAGCATCCACAAATAAAAGGACGTCAGTACGAATAAAGTACTGAGTATGTAAGGCAAGGAACCATAAATACGATCAGTAATGTAAGCAAGGATAGAGAATATACAACCTGTAACATCTTAGTACCTCTGAGGGCTACTTACATGAAATGCATGATACATATGTATAAATACATAAACCTTTAAAGCATTCGCCTCTGTGGGCATCATCATCATCATATCGTACCCGGCCATAATAGGCTCGGTAGAATCGTACCCGGCCACGTGGAGCTCGGTAAAACCCAACTGATCAGTGGTTGCACAATAGGTGCCGTACCCGGCCAACTATAGCGTGGCTCGGTAGAGTAAAATAGATACATATATATAATGCATGCTCGACTCATGGAATCACATTCTAAACCTTTCGGAGTGACGTAAGGTCGGTATCCTCTGTACACGTTATTAGGACTAACTCTTCACTATGAACCTTATAAGAATCAGGAAGTACCAATAACATTGATAACATAAGAATAAGAGAAGCAACATTAACATCAATCGTTCCATAAGAGGGAAAACAATGTAAGTACTGCTAGCTTCTAAGAGTAGAGTATCTTTGGAAGCTCGTTCATTACATTATGTACAATCAGAGTCGTGCAAAAGAAGGAAAGGGATAGCCTCACATACCTTGTATATACTTCCCCAATCTCAAGCTATGCAATTGTCAAAACTCCTTAGTCTACAATAAGAGAAACGATACTATCGTTATCATTTAAGCGTCATAACTATTATGTATCGACCACAACCTATTTTACGATGAAACGGACAGCACCTCCCCTATATATATGACCTCACACCATTAAAAATAGTCACCAAACAGCCCAAACAACATCAATAAACATATTGAGCCTCCCAATATAGTCCACACACAGCCTAATCACTCCATACATATGACGACCACCATAGTCGTGTCAAACAATCTGGAAATGTTACGAATAACTATCAGCCCATAAACCTACATATATATGGTGTTTCTCCACACCCTTCCTCCTCCAAAACTCCACAATATAGTAGTAAAATACGCAGCCCAACAACAACGCAAAACAGTCCACAAAACAATAACACTACTACCAAACCTTTCGATATATATCTCACAAGTTCTAGCTTCAATGGCTTAGACGCAACTTGGATAATCTTAAATACATATAGAGTAAGAGGTTCCTTACCTTTATACAGAAAGAACAACTCCAATTTGACCTTAAATTTCCAAGAAATATCCCTCCAATGCTGCCACAACAACAAAAAAATGAAACTAGCGATCAATTAGTGTTTTTCGGCACTAGAATCACTTTAGAAGGCTTGAAATCACCTAGGATTGATATTAAGAACATTAGGGAGTATTTACAGAACATATACCCTTTAAAACAACCTCCCACATGAGCTGGAACGACACAAAAATGAGCAACAACAAGAAGAACAAGAGACTTACTAGCGCCACGGAATTCCCGACACTTGATTTGTGTTGTTTGCCCTTTTTTGGGTCTTGAATCTTGAGAGAACCTTGAGAGGATGTTCCTAGGGTTCTAAGGTCTGAAAATAGTGAAAAGAAATGACTAAAAACGGGTTGTAGTCATCCTATATAGGTCCAAATATCTTAAACCGACTTAGTGGGCCCCATAGAGAGGTGCTTGGCGCAGTCTCGCGAAAACGCGAATATCTCTCTACTCCGAGATCGTATCGATGAACGGTTTAATGCGTTGGAAACTAGACTCATAGATATTTAATTTGGTTGGTATATCACCCCGTAATTCCTTGTAAATTATGAGAAAAGATTAGAAACATTGGACCTAATGTTTAAGTAAAATTATGAACCTAAGTTGCGACAACTTTTGTCGACTTTTGTTTCATAACTTGTTTGACTTCAAGACTTATGATACGGATATTATATGATTAAAATACCTTCATAAATGACCTCTTGAGTGTATTAAGCACCGCTAGATTACCTGAAAATTCGAGTTACAACATCCTTGATTCGTTTAACTTCTAATATTGGTTAATCACCCTTATACACTCTTGTATCACTTAAGACCAATAGGATTGACTTCTTATCATCTCAAAGATAATTCCTTCTTGGATTTATGTTAACTAATATATGGCATGAACTAACACATGTGGATATGGGTTGTAACACCCATATCTACCGCTAACCTTAAACCCAGAATGCATGCCTTGTACTCAGTCATGTTGTTAGTACAATAGAAACGAAGTTGGGCCGTAACAGGGTAGTGATGCCCTATTTCAGAAATGAGCACAGCCCCTATTCCGACACCTTTCACGTTAGCCGCTCTTTCAAAGAAAAGTTTCCAACCTGGCTTTTCCTCCTGCTTCACCTCATCAATATGCATCACTTATTCATCAGGAAAATAAGTCCTCAATGGCTCATACTCTTCATCCACTGTATTCTCAGCCAAATGATCGGATAATGGTTGGGCCTTCATCGCAGTCCGGGTCACATAGATCATGTCAAACTCTTGTGAGCAAAATCTGCCACTTTGCAAGTCTTCCTGTAGGCATAGGCTTCTGAAAGATATATTTAGAGGGTCCAGACGAGAAATGAGGTAAGTAGTGTAGGACGACAGATAATGCTTCGACTTTTGTGCCACCCAAGTCAGGGCGCAACAGGTCCTTTCAAGGGGAGAATACTTAACCTCATAGGATGTGAACTTCTTGCTGAGAATAGATGGCTTACTCCTTCCTGCCAATGATGTCATGTTGACCCAATACACAACCAAATAAATTATCAAGGACTGCCAAATAAAGAATTAAAGGCCTACCGGATTCCAGCGAGACCAACACAGGTGGATTTGACAAGTACCCCGTGATCTTATCAAATGCCTCTTAGCACCCATCAGTCCATTTGACTGCAGCATCCTTTTTCAACAACTTAAAGATGGGCTCACAAGTTGTTGTGAGTTGAGTAATAAACCTACTGATGTAGTTTAAGCGCCCGAGCAGACTCATCACCTCAGTCTTATTCCTTGGAGGTGGCAATTCTTGGATAGCTTTGATCTTTGACAGATCCAACTCAATGCCTCGCCGACTGACTATGAATCCCAGCAGTTTCCCAGACAGCATACCAAATGTGCACTTTGCAGGGTTGAGCTTAAGATTGTACTTGCGGAGCCTCTGAAAAAACTTCCTCAAATCTCCGACGTGGTCGGACTGTTGGTTTGACTTTATGATCACATCATCTACATAAACCTCGATCTCTTTGTGTATCTTGTCGTGAAACGCAGTAGTCATTGCCCTCATGTAAGTTTCCTAGCATTTTTCAAACCAAATAACATTACCCTGTAGCAATATGTCCCACATGGTGTGATGAATGTTGTTTTTTCTGCGTCTTCCTCATCCATCAAGATCTGGTGGTACCCCGCATAGAAATCCACAAAAGACCTGATCTCATGCTTGGCACAGTTGTCAATCAAAATGTGGATATTTGGCAATGGGAAGTTATCCTTTGGACTTGCTTTGTTGAGATTGTGGTAGTCAACGCACACCTTAGTTTTTTCATCCTTCTTTGGCACTAGCACAACATTAGCTAACCAAGTGGGGTATCGCATTACTCGAATGACCTTTTCATCCAACTGTTTTGTGATTTCTTCCTTGATCTTCACACTCATGTCAGTTTTGAACTTCCTTAACTTCTGCTTGACGGGAGGGAATGCCGGGTAAGTGGGCAATTTGTGAACTACCAAGTCAGTACTTAGACCCGGTATGTCGTCATATGACCATGCAAAAATGTCTTTATATTCAAACAGTGCTTTGATTATTTCTTCCTTGATTTGTGGCTCCAAGTGCACACTTATCTTGGTTTCCTTGATATTATCTGGATCTCCTAAATTGATTGTTTCAGTTTCATTCAAATTAGGCTTGGGTTTCTCTTCAAAGTGATTTAACTCTTTACTAATTTCCTCAAATGCCTCCTCTTCATCATATTCTGTTTCGTCATCACACTATATTTCTTGGATTATTATTTCAGAGTTAGATTGGCTTTTAAGACTTGGCCGAAGATTCCTCATGCATGTCATATCATTGAAACCAGCATAAAAACTGTAAAAAGAAAGATAAAAATGACACTATCACTATCGTTCGTTCGAAAACATTAACCTAGGCAAGGAGAGAGAAGCTCTGGAGAAACAGGCAATTTTGAGGCGACATACTGCTTCACCGCTGCCATGGCCAATATGGCTAGTGGCTAGCCATCACAACAGGCTGGTCAGCTCTCCCCCACCCTCACCCCACCAGCTACGACCAATAACAATAATCCCGAGCAGTTAGATTACTCGAAAATTCTCCAACCATCAACGTTGAACACTGCCAGGCAAGAGCGAGTAAATTCTGTCGAACCAATTCAATTGAGATGAGCCAGTTTACTTAATGGACAGCATGTAGTTAAGTTTACTGAAGCGGAAATTGAGAGAATGAATATAATTGAAGGTTTGCAATATGTTGTTGTTTGCAAATTTTCATATGGATGGCCTGAACTTAATGAATTACGTCGTATTGTTCCAATGCAATGTGGAATCAAAGGTGAGTGTAATATTGGATATCTTCGTGACAGACATGTTTTAATTCGAATGACATTGTGGCAAGACTTCGTTGATTTTTCGTCGAAGAGTGTTTATTATGTCAAAGACAAGGCGGGATGTGAATATCAATTGAGAACTTTGATATATGATCACAAATTCAAAGTTGGAGAAGAAACACCAAAGGTAATGGCATGGATTTCCTTCCCTAACTTGCTGCCTACTTTCTTTGTTAAAGAATGCTTATTCTCATTGGCTTCAGCAGTTGGTAAGCCCCTTCACCTAGACATGGCAACTATTAATAAAACTAGGCCAAGTTGTGCGCGTGTTAAGGTATTAGTTGATCTTTTGGCTGATTTACCTAAGAAGGTTCGAATGGATATACAGAATGAATTAACAGGTGAAGTGAGAGCTGAATGGGTTAATAATAAGTATGATTATTTGCCAAAGTATTGCAAGGAGTGCAAATTGCAGGGACATGGCATGAGACTGCTGGAAATTACATCCAGAATTGATGGAAAGCAGAGGTTCTGAAGGTGAGCATGAAGCTGGAAAACATGTGGATCAGGATACTGATTCAGGTAATATAAATCAACAAGGCCCTTTGATGATACTATCTAGTGGTAAAGTCGTTGGAAATATGACAGGCAAAGGTAAGGAGAAATGGAAAGAGGTCAGGGATAACGGTACAAAGAAGGGCAATAACGAAGGACAAACAATTACTGGGAAAGAAATTATCCCAGTAGATCAAGGAAATGTGCATCAACTTCCAATGGAGAATGCAGCAAATCATCGGGTACAAACAAATAATCAATTTTCAATTTTAGAGATTGAGGATGGGGAACAGGAGAATAATAATGATTTGGCATTAGTGCCACAAAGCATTGCCCTTCTAAATCCTACTACTACTGGGAAAGGGAATGCCAAGTCACCTGCCAAGCGTAATACACCTGGGAGACTGAACGCAGCTGCTCCTGCCTATAATCCTACTTCAACTGGGATTGTAGAAAATAATCTAGTGGATTTGGAAGACAATTCACAGAAGGAAAAGGAGAAAGAATCAACAAGTCAATGGGTAATTAGAGCTTTTGGGGTAAACAATGTCACTACAAATCAAACATGCCAGGAAATTACATCACAATCATTAGATACAACGGCCATTGAGGAGCAGGAGAATTATCAAGATCGAGTTAAGTTCACTGAAGGAAGGTTATAGAGTGAACAAGCTGAGGAACACACAGAAGAAGAAGGTGAAGAATTGGGTGATGAAAATAAAAAAAAAGGATCAGATTGAAGAAGATGGTCAAGGTGAAGAAGAGCACAGTGTAAATGGCAACAGTGATCAGGTGGCAATTCAACAAGAGGATAACACTTCAAAATCGATGGAGGAGCTGCCCAGGAATGACTCCAAATTACAGGAGGCTCAAATTTTAAACAATGCAGATAGCCCTGTAGCAGAAAAACCAAGCAGTGGAATTCCTATTGATCATGGAGATACACGAAAGGACAATCAATTTCATAATGATGGTCAGATGATAATACAGCTAGAAGGTACTAAAGGAATTATTATGAAGGAGAAGGGAGACAAATGTTTAACCATCAAAACAGCAAAGAACCAGATGACAGTCAAAGATGTTCAAGCAGAAGATGAAGATTCTCAGATGGGCAAAGGAAAAGATTTAGATGCGGAATCGACTACCCAGAATTTCATGCATGTTACAAGGCAAGGTAATATATCTCCTCGACCGATGGACAAAGGAAGATCAGCAGGTCGAGGTAAGAAAAGGCAGACCAAGGAAGCTCCTAGTGTACAAGCACCTGGGGTTCAAACGAGGAGAACGATTTCCAAATCTATCAATTAGATATGAATGCTATGACTTGGAATATTCGTTCTGTAAAAACAAAGAGAGCCTTTGAGAGGCTCATATCAATGCATAAAAGATATAAGTTCCAGTTCATAGGCTTGATGGAACCAATGCAACAAGGAAGGAGTTGGATAAATATCGAAGAATGATTGATTTTCCGTTGGCCATCAAAAACGTGTCTAATAAAATCTGGGCATTTTTTGATGAAAAATATGAAGTCAGTGTAGTTATGGATATGGTGCAGCAATTAACTTTGAAGATAGTTGATACGGAAGATCAGCAAGAATTTTTCCTAACGCTGGTATTTGCAAAATGTGACGCAACTGAAAGAATGGAACTTTGGGATTCTCTATATGCCTTGGCCAGTGATATGAATCTTCCATGGCTAGTTGGGGGTGATTTTAATGTTATCTGGGACGAGGAAGAAAAGTTTGGAGGATTGCCTGTACATATTATTGAAGTCGATGATTTTAGGCATTGCGTCAGTACTTGCAACTTGTTTGATCTTGGTTTTAAGGGGAGTATTTACACATGGTGGAATGGTAGAGCTGAATAAGATTGTATTTTTAAGAGATTGGATAGGTGTTTGGCTAATGTCGAATTTTAGAATTTATGGCCTGGGATAGAGATCGAGCATCTAACTAAAACAGGATCTGACCATAGCCCATTGCTCATCAATTTGAAATCAGAAGTTTCACATATTAAGAAGCCCTTTAGATTCTTAAAGTTCTGGATCAAAAATGACTCCTTTAAGGCAGTAGTACAAGAGAATTGGAATGTGGATTTTCATGCAAACCCATTCACCTTATTCAATCATAAATTGAAGAAGTTAAAGAAGGCTCTAGCTACTTGGAGCAAGGATACATATGGAGATATATTTAAGAAGATAAGTAGTCTTGAAGAGGTGGTGAAAGTACATGAATCTCAATTCATATTAAGGCCTACATTGGAGAATAGAGAAAGACTTCATCGAGTTCAAGCTGATCTGTAAAAATATATGGCAATAGAGGAGGAATTTTGGAAGAAAAAATCAGGAATGCAATGGTTTCAAGATGGGGGTAAAAACACGAAATTCTTTCATATACAAGTTAGAGGAAGGCGGAAGCACCTACAACTGAAAAGAATTCAGTCTAGTAAAGGGCAGTGGTTTGAGGAACAGGATGAAATTGCGGAGGAAGCAGTAAGGTTCTTCTCAGATCAGTTTCGTGAAGAATCTGTGCCCAGTTCCTTCGGTATCCTAGATCATATCCCACATATGTTGAATGAGGAGCAGAATCAAGAGCTTATTAAACAGCCCACAATTGAAGAAGTGAAGAAGGCAGTGTTTGGATCGAGTGGTGAAAGTGCCGGAGGTCTAGATGGTTTTAATGGCAGCTTCTTTCAATCTTGTTGGGATATTATAGGCGATGATGTATTTGATATGGTAAGGCCTTTCTTCAATGGGCAGGATCTACCTAGGTTTGTAACTCATACAAACTTAGTATTATTGCCAAAAAAGAAAGAAGTGAAGACATTCTCTGATACGAGGCCAATTAGCCTTAGTAACTTCATCAACAAGGTGTTTTCTAGGGTTATCCATGAGAGGTTAGTTGGCTATCTCCCTAATCTTATTTCAGATGAGCAAGCTGGATTTGTGCAAGGAAGAAGTATTATGGAGAATGTATTGCTTACACAGGAAAGTCACTGATATGAGATTGAGAACTAAAGCAGGTCCTAATGTTTCAAGTTAGATATGATGAAGGCATATGATAGATTATCTTGGTTATTTTTAACCAAGGTTTTAAGGGAAATAGGGTTTGATGAAAGGTTTATAGGGTTGGTGTATGGGATTATCTCCAATAATTGGTATTCAGTTCTTATTAATGGAAAGTCTCATGGATTTTTCAATTCTACGAGGGTAGTAAAGCAAGGCGATCCCTTGTCACCCACGTTATTCATTCTAGCGGCTGAGGCATTGTCTAGAGGTTTAAATTCACTGCACTTGAATTTATACTTCTGTGGTTTTGGATTGCTCAAGTGGAGTCCCAAGATAAATCATCTATCATATGCAGATGATACAATCATATTTTCCTCGTCAGATGCTACTTCTTTACAATTGATTATGGAAGTTTTGTATGCATACGAAGCAGCATCCGGTCAGAAGGTGAACAAGTCTAAATCAGCAATTTATTTGCATCATTCTACTCCAGAGGTGGTGATTAGGAAAGTTTAGAGGATAACCGGGATTGGGAAACAAGAGTTCCCATTCATATACCTTGGTTGCCCTATCTTTTATTCCAGAAGGAGGATGGATTATTATCAAGGACTTATCACTAAAGTTCTTGATAAGTTACAATCATGGAAGGGAAAACTATTATCTATTGGAGGAAGAGAAGTGTTGATCTCACATGTATTACAAAGTATGCCCATTCATCTATTATCAGCTGTGAATCCACCTAACTCTGTGATCAACAAGCTCCACAAATTGTTTGCATGATTCTTTTGGAGCAATTTTGTGGATGGGAGAGCCAGCCAGACATTGGGCTTCTTGGGACACTTTATGCTTACCTTGTGAAGAAGGGGAGTAGGATTTCGTTCCTTACATGATATGTCTAAGGCCTTGTTTTGCAAGTTATGGTGGAATTTCAGAACTAAGCCATCTCTTTGGAGTTCTTTCATGAGCCAAAAATATTGCAAGAAATTAAATGCATTGGTTGTTCCTTGGAGACATGGATCTCATGTGTGGAGGAAAATGCTTGAATGTAGGGACTTAGTTGAGCACCAAATAGTCTGGAAACTAAGAATGGGATCATCTTTATTTTGGTTTGATAATTGGACTGGTTTGGGAGCATTATACTTTGTCACTCCTTCTAATTTCTTTTGTGATGAAACATATCATATTGTTTATGATGTGAATCACAATGATGCATTGAATGAAGAATTGTTGTATCAACTGCTGCCTGAAGATTTAGCCACACATATTTTGAAAAATGTAGCTCCTCCAGTGGAGGAGAATGTTCTGGATAAGGCAGTTTGGAACTTAGAAACAAAAGGAAATTTTACAGTCAAATCTGCTTGGGAATACCTTATAAGAAGAAAGGACTCTGCCATTACATATAAGAACATGTGGGTGAGGGGATTACCATTCAAAATCTCTTTCTTTATGTGGAAATTATGGAAAAGGAAGCTGCCACTAGATGATGCAATAAGTAGGATGGGATATTTTATTCCCTCAAGGTGTTGGTGCTGTGCAAATCCGGAGGAGGAATCTCTAAGTCATGTGTTCTTTTCATCATATGCTGCTGAAAAGGTATGGAATTATTTCTTTTCTCATGCTGGACTGTCTATGCAAGGGATGAATTTACAACAGGCAATAGTAAAATACTGGACAGTAGAGGTTATTCCAAGGCTTAAACCAATATTTCTAGCATTACCTTGCATCATTGTTTGGGAGTTGTGGAAGAGGAGAAATAGTAATAAGCATGGTGATGCGGTGTCGATCAATAGAGTGGTGTATCAAATCAACACAACAATCCAATCTTTAATTAAGGTGAGAAAGCTGGCATTGAAAAAGGTACCTTACAGATGGCCAGATATATTGTATATAATGGAGAGGTATAGACCACATCTGAAGGTTACTAAGGTTACATGGGAACTCCCTAGGGATGGCTGGATTAAAATAAACATGGATGGGGCGTCAAGAGGTAATCCTGGTAGGAGTTCGATAAGCATTTGTATGAGGAATGAGGCTGGGACTTAGTATATGCTGCAGGAAAGGAGATAGAGGAGACTACTAACTCAAAGGTGGAAGCTATTGCAATTTTAGAAGCCTTAAGGTACTGTTTGCAACAGGACATACGCCAGATTTGGTTAGAAACAGATTCTATGATGATGAAAAATGTTATCATTGGAATATGGAAGCCACCTTGGGTTATTGAGGATGAAATTGAAGAGATAAAAAAGCTGCTTATAATGTGTAATGGAGAGATAACACATATCTATAGGGAGGGAAACAAGCTTGCTGATCACTTAGCCAACTATGCATTGGATGTGGGCAACATTGTATGCCATGATTTTCATCAGTTGGACACTCATGGAAGGAGGCTTGTGAATGTGGATAAATTACTATGTCCAAATTTGAGAATCAAGGCAGCGAGATACTAGTAAAGGATGAAGGAAGTAGGAGAAAGGAGATGGAAACATGGCAGGGCAAAAATAAGGATCATCAACTTCGAATCCAGATGGAGGAGAAGGGGGTAATTGATTTTATTACTAACGATGTTTTCCTTTTTGCAGGAGGTGTTACTTTACTTATGTCGTATCCTTTGAGGAAATATCAGTTGGTGGTATTAGCACATTGTGCTCATTCCATTGGTAGGAAATCTAGGATAGGCATAAGTGTAGGAGAAAGAAGGAAACAAATAAAACAATGGATTTGGATGGATCAAGCTAATAACACACACAACTGGAAACATCCTTATATGTCTATTGCTTATGCTTGGATGGAAATACATGTGGTTTCTACTGGAAGACTGTTAAGGCTAGGAAATGGTATTGAGGCAAAAGACCATGTAGTAGTCAAGAGGGATAGGGAGTCTAACAGTAGGGAGGAACGTAAGTCTTATCATGGGGTATTTTCAACCAAGAAAAACAAGGAAAAGATGCCCAGAATGGTTAAGAGAAATGGGCAATATGGGCTAGGTGATTCAGGAAAAGGTAGAGTGATCTCAATGGATACAGGGAGTCAGGCAAAGTTTGGTGTAATACAAGTGGTTAACAAGCAGGATCAACATCTTCAAATCCTTTTGGAGGAGATGGTGTTGATCAATGTTTTCACTAATCTTGTGTTCTTTTTTGCAGGAAACGTTATTGTGCTCATTTCTTGTCACTTACTACGACTTCTATGGGTGGTATTAGCACTATGTGCTCATTCCCTTGAAGAAGGAAAGGTGACATGCACAAGCATGAGGAAGGATTTCTGGAAATTCCTAAGATTTGGCCATTTCAAACACTGGATTTGGCACCCAATTCTGGGAAAAATGGAGGCATTTAGGCATAAAACTTCAGTGTTGCATCATTCACTAGCACATGAAGTATCAAACAGGGCAAGGATATCAACAACATACAAAGAGAAAACACACGAATTTGGAGTCAAAAACAGTATCGCTGGAAAGAATATAAAATCTGCATTCATTTGGCAGATGGATGCGGGTATCTTTGACACAACAAGGCTTAACACCCTTACATGGCAAGGCAATAGGATATCATAGGAAGAGCTGCAAGTGATGGTTTCAAGAAATAAGCAATGGAGGTCAAGCAAAATTTATGGCAAAGGCAGTGCACCAACTGTGCGGGCAGTGCAGTTTTCCTCTAAAATTGCACGAGTCCAGCAAGCATTGTCACATGTGAATAAAAGGAATTGGTCATTGAGGATCATGCAAGGAATCACAAGATTAACATCGAGTCAGAAGCAAGGGTTATGGGCAGTGACTAATTGCTAGGAGTGCAAGGACTGGGCAGAGGTTGAAGGTTGGTGCAAGCAGCTAGACACTTACGTTAATTGGCTTCAAGGACTAGTACTTAGTTATAAATCCTACTATCATGTGCTACCATTGTTGAGATTCTCAACTCAATTTTGGTAATAGGTTTTATGTAGCTTTCAAATTTGATTCCTTACATTTATTAGGATTCCACGACATTTTGTTTTACATTTAAAAAAATAACACTCTCAGGAGTAATAGAAAAGAGAAATTGCATTTCATTGAAAATAAAGGATAGAAGAGTTTGTACATCAAAACAGACGAAAAATAAAAATCTGAATTACAACCCTGGAATAATCCAGATAACAGAAAGGAAAAGAAAGCAAACTACCAAAACTTCTTCCGGGTAGGGAGAGGAGTAGCATCCCAATTGTGAAGCTTCACTTTTGGCCCAATAAACTGCACATCCGCTTTGCTGGAACCTTCCCCAATTTCTACGGTGTTCACCTCATCAAATAAACTATGGAATCTTTTAGCCAATTCTTTATCAAAATCAACCACAAGCTTTGGAACTGTTGACACTGGACGTTTCACGACCTCGGACTTGATGAAAGACCTGGAGAGACGCGGGATAGGTTTAAGGAGCGACCATGCCTTCTTTTTCAACTTTTTAGCCTTTTTCACATCATCCCCGGTAGGCTTGAACCCTAGACCAAATGTACCCAGATTTTCACGTAGAGACACTGGCTGCACGATACCTTGCAAAGATGCGCCCAGACCCTTGCCCGGCACAAAACCATTCTTCAAATGTTCACTTGCTACCATGACGGTTGCAGAAGCTAGCTTTGGACCTGGAATGTATTCCCCTTCTGGAACCTTCTCAACCGACACTGTTTCAGAAACTTAATAGACCCACGACCCTTATCTTCTTCAGCCTTAATAAACAGAACTGATGTATCATTGAAAGCATATAGGTTCTCATCACCATGCATGACGATTTCTTGTCTATCCCACTCGAACTTCACCATCTAGTGTACAGAAGACGGAACTGTTTTGGCAACATGTATCCAGGGCCTACCTAATAGAAAATTGTAAGAAATGGCCACATCCAGTACCTGAAACTCCATGGTAAATTCAACTCGTCATATTGTCAGTTCGAGCATGATATCGGCAACAGAATCTTTTCCCCCTCCGTCAAAACCTCGGATACATATACTGTTCTTGTGGATCCTCTCAGCATCAATTTTCAACTTGTCCAGAGTGGAGAGAGGGCAAATGTTTGCACTGGAACCATTGTCAACTAACACCCTTGTGACCATAGAATCTTTAAATTTCACTATGAGATAGAGGGACCGATTGTGTTCCGTATCCTCCAGAGGCAACTCATCATCTGAAAAGGTAATCCTGTTTGACTCAAATATCTTATTAGCAATCTTCTCCAAATGGTTCACTGTGATCTTGTCAGGTACATGAGCTTCATTCAGAATTTTAATGAGGGCCCGGTGATGCTCGTCTGAATGTATCAACAATGATAGAAGAGAAATCCAAGCGGGGGTCTTTCTTAATTGTTCTACTATGGAGTAATCCTGCACCTTCATTTTTCTCAAGAATTTTTCCGCTTCCTCTTCAGTGACTGGTTTCTTCCTTAGAATTGGACCATCTTTGAGTGGCTTATCTTTCCTTAACTCTTCTGGGGAAAAGCATCTCCCCGAACGAGTCAAACCCTGGGTTTCATTAACTTCCTCTTCCACCTCTTTCCCTTTGTAAGTTACTATCACTGTCTTGTAATTCCATGGAACAGCCTTGGTGTTATCTATCGGCAACTGGGTCATAGTTTTGATAATAACAGGGGCAATGTGAGCCCTTTCTGCAACAATGACAGGATTACTTGCTACCCCCGTCACGACCACTTTCGGTTTTTCTTGCTTTTTTTCAACATCATCTGGGATACCCTTCGAGACTACAATAGGTGGTTTATCATTGGGCGTGCTTGGCTTATCTGTCAGCTTTTCAGCTATCGAAGACATTGCTTTTGTAACAATTGGAGCTTTTACTGGCTTATTTTCAACGGCTTGGATCATCATAACAGACTTTGAAGGCTTCTTGGGCTCCCCATCCTTATGCACTATCTCAATCATGTGCGTTTCGGCATGGGCTGGCAACGAATTTTGATTGATATTGGGCGCTTCTAGGCTTTGGATCACAATTTGGTTTGTATCAATAAGCTCTTGGAGGCGTTCTTCAAATGCCAACACTTTTCTGTGTCGTGCCCCGGAGCATCAGAACAATACGCACATTTGAGGGAATAATTTAGGTTCTTTGGAGGGGGGTTTGGTAGTTTTGACTCAATTGGCCTCAGAAAATCCAACTGCATCAACCTTTGAAATAAGCTGGTATAAGATTCCTTAAGCGGGGTGAAAGTTTTCTTCCGTTGTAACCTTTCATTTCTGTATTCTGGCTTGGCCCAAAAGTTTGGCCAGTAGGGTTTCGGTATGTTTGTGGAGGTGGGTAAAGGTTCCGTGGAGCTGGGGCACGCCATTGCGAGTGAGTGGGGGTTGATCATATGACTGTGCATGATAGACAAGGTATAGGGGTGGCCTGACTGAATACTGAGGCTCTGGTAGTAGGAAGTAGTGTTGGGGTGGATTATATGGAGTTGGGGTATAGGTTTGAGGTTGGGGTCGAGGTTGGGTGTAGTGGGGAGGAGAACCCCCGGGCCATGCCACGATCCTGAGACGACCATAGCGACATCCTATTTCTTATTTTTCCCTAGCACGCCTCTGGTTCCATTCTGGATTGCCTGCGTAGTTGTTTTGATGGTAGAGTAGCTCATGATCTTGCTTGATTTGAGTCCTTCCTCTACCATTCCTCCCATTTTTACCACTTCATTAAAAGACTTTCCTATGGTCGAGATCAAATGACCAAAGTAAGTAGGCTACAAGGCCTGAAGAAAGTATTCCACCATTTCATCTTCCTTCATTGGAGGGTTGACTCGTGCTTCCTGTTCTCTCCAACGAAAACCATACTCCCTGAAACTCTTACTAGGCTTCTTCTCTATCTTTGTCAAAGACAAGCGGCCTGGGACAATCTCTACGTTATACTGGAAATATCGAGCAAAAGCCTGGGCTAAATCATCCCAAGTGTACCAACGACTGTTGTCTTGGTGGGTATACCACTCCAATGCTGCACCGCTCAGACTTTGGCTAATGCCATCAACAGTTCATCTTTCCCACCGGCTCCCCTCATGTTGCTGTAAAATCCTCTCAAGTGAGCTGCGGGGTCTCCGTGCCCATCATACAAATTGAACTTAGGCATTTCAAATCCAACAGGTAGCTGGACATCAGGAAACAAACACAGATCCTTGTACGCCACACTCACTTGGCCCCCTAACCCTTGCATATTTCTCAGCGACTTCTCCAAGCTCTTTACCTTCCTAAATATCTCCTCCTACTCCGTATTTTTGGGTGACTTTTCAGTCTTGACAGGGAGTTCAAAATGAGGAGTGTAGGAGTAGCGATCTGGGATTTTGAAGGTAGGCTCTGGGGGATAGTATTGATTATCTTAGTTCTGGAATAATGGCTCACTGGAAGATCGATGGAGTGTAGCTGGCAGAGGTGCCATGAAGACAGAGGTAGCTGGCGGAGGGGGGTATGGGGTTGCTTTAGCTGGTGGAGCTTGGGTAGTTTGGGAAGTGGAGTCATGATAGTGGCGGTAAGGGGTGAAGCTTGGTGCATGTTGTGGGAATAAATTAACAACGGAGGGCTCTTGAGATTGAGCCAGTGGTGGGATGAAAGCAGGGTTGGCGGGGTATGATGGTGGAGGATGCCCTTTCATCCATGCCTGGTACATTTCGACCATTTGGTGCTTTAGCTTATGTAACTCCTCTTTCAGACCAGGCTCAGATTCCTTCTCCTCTCTCGGTGGGTCAATAATACTTGCGTCCACTTCTTTGCCAGCCATGATCAACTTGTTCTTAGACCTAGTATTGTACGAGTGAGTTGCTAGAATGCCAAACAAACTAACCACCTTCATGTTGTTAATTACAACAGCAAACTTATTTGTGTTTAAGATTTAAATGCACAGGTAGCACATAAAAATGCATCAGGTTGGTCTCTTTATTTTCGGGTACGCCTGTCTTAGACGGATCTAACCCCTATGTTGAGTCCCCAAAGTCAAATGCAAATGATGCAAACAAGAGTTCCTACTAGGTATCCGGCATGAAGCTGAGTTATTCTTGGTTCAAAACCTGGGTATGTTGTTCTAGACTTGTGTACCCGAGCGGACAACTCGAGCCGAGGGGGGGCTACGTACCGGGAACTAAAAGGCCATCCGGCTTTATAACTTGTCCAAACCTCTTTCTAAATTAGGGTATGACACTAACAGAAAAGAATTCACGCCAGCGTGAACTTTCCCGGAGATGAGAAGAGAAGGGTTTCACAACAGCTTATATACAGTTCAAATAATATCAAAGCGGTAAAAAGCGGCATTTAGAACATTAGGCCCAAGCATGTAATAAAATCAGATAACAAATAAAAGCCAAATATAATAATTATTCTAAGCTCGAATTCTTGAACCTTGAACTAGAAGCTCTGGGTTCTTGTCCCAAGCAGAGTCGCCAGAGTTGTCACACCTCCTTTTTCCTACCCCGCAAGGGTATATAAGGGAGTTTTTTTCAATTTAAGTGATAATCGAAACGGGATTATTTATATTAAATTCAGAGTCTCCACTTGGGATGATTTTATGGTGTCCCAAGTCACCGATTTAAAATCCTGAATCGAGGAAAGTTTGACTCCGTTTTACAGTCCGTGAAATACAGAAATCTGTTAACCCGGGAGAAGGTGTTAGGCATTCCCAGGTTCCGTGGTTTTAGCACGGTCGCTCAATTATTATTATTGGCCTATTTATCTGATTTTAAAATATTGTGAAACATATGTGCATTTTATTCCTTTTAAAACCGCTTTTAATAATCCAATTGTCATACAACTAATTATTTGATTACATATTGCGAATCATGTTATGGGAACCGTACCCACGATCTACAACATATTTATTTTATTAATAAAAATTAAATTGTGGCCGGATCACATAAATATACCCCCAGATTTTAAAATTGTGTATCACAACTACGACACAGGAACCGTACTCGTAGCTATGATACTTTATTTGACGCGCCTAAAGTAAACTACGAGAATTCAAGGCATTCTTTTACATTAGTTAAGACAATTAAAATGAGGGCCATAGGTTAGGTGATTCAATTGTGGATGGCACACCTCAATCTATTTTTAAAGAACTATACTTAATTAAAACGGTCTAAGAATATTCTTCTTTTGAAACTAAACTCAGAATTTAATGTACAACCAGCTGATTTGTAAATAACTAGAATAAGATGTTAGGCCATTTTTATTTAAGCAAGATCTAGCTTGAACCTAAAACTAAAACTACTTGAAAGAAAATTGTGCTCAAGATCGAGCCCAGAAGTGAAACCAGGCAGACGGTCACCTATTTCAAGTGGGCCAACAGATCCAGGCCCAATTCTGCACTATTAAAAAATAAGCTATTTTGGGAAACTACATGTTGATGAAGGCTGGGCTCGAGATTGAGCCCAAAAGAAAGAAACGGAAATACTAGAAACCAAACAAGCTTGGCCACGATCCAGGAGGCCCCATTTGGGCCGGATCCAAACCTTAAACATTGGCAAGAGTACTTCAAACATTAAGGCCCTAATGAGGCCCAACTAACTATAATTCACACACAACAATATAATATGCAAATTATGAAAATCACAACACTAAACAACGATATTATGAACTTTATAAAACACTGTGTTACTATTAACACTGACAACACGAGCCTGAAAAAAAACCTACTCATTAATCATACTATTACGCATACAATTATTCTATCAAGGCTGAAGTTATGAGAATGTACAACATGCTAAATACTGTCTTTCAAGCATACATGATTCATAAGCCTACATTTTTCATCACAAATAAGCTATCAGAAAGCTTATACTAACTTGAAGTTCTGCATGTTTCATAACAATGAACTAATAAGACCCTCACATATAACATTTCCCCTTAAACGAGTGGTCATCAAACAAATCCTAGAACAAAACTACATAAAAGCTGCAGAAAAGCTAAAACTAGTAAAGAAACTAAATGAACTTGGAAAAACATGTGACTAAAATTAAAAGGAGAACATTTAGCATTGGATCTTCACATTTGAGCTACATATCTCAAATGGAAAAAATATGCTTGCACTTCTCATATCATTCATGGTCCAAGAAGTACCTGGGTATCAAAACAGGGAGTGAGAATTTCAGCAAGAACAGAAGTATGAGCAGAACAGCAAATTAATAGCAATATTCAGCTTCCTTAGACCATCTTTAAACCCAGAAATCCCGAAATCCCCACGAAACCTTTTTTGTTCTTCCTAAAAGAAAAATCAAAAAATTTCGAGCCAAATTTCAATGAAAGTAATGTAGAAACTTTTGCCTAATTTTTCTAGGGTCTGAATCTCTCCTTTTTTGTGTGAAGGAAAAGGTCTATATATAGCCCTTAAAAGTGCCATGTGTTGCAGAAACAGAATCGGAATTATTCCCTCACACAGCATCTTTTTTAACAAAATTGGGACAGTTGGAACTTTTGATTGGTTTCAGCATTTGTACTGGCAAAAATTTGAGCCAGCTGCCCCACATTCTAGAAGTTTTTCATCTAAAAATCCTATTTCCTATTCCCAAATTAACCTCCTAAGTTTTCAATTGCTCAATTAAGACCCTAGGAGTTTTTTACCAATTACAAATCCTAACAAACAAAATCAAATAGGCCACTACAGTATTTGAAGCAAACAATAAAAGTTAAAAGGTAAAACATCTGAAAATTTTAAAAATAAACCTAATCTCTAAACTGAACAAAATCCATAAGAAAATATCATAAAGCTTAACAGACTATTCAGTTTAATGATGAGCAAAGGCAGACGAGTTAAACAAACAAACAAACAACTTGAATAACACTGAAACTAAAATAATTATGCATTAATTAAAACAAATAACTAACAATTTATGCTAATCATGCAGTCAGAGAGATCCAAAAGGGAACTAACAACTTATGACAACAAAAAAGAAGCTACTTCAAGACTTAGGATAAATTAAATTAATTACTCCCCAAGCAAATGATTTTGAATATGACCAATGGTTGAAACAGGGATGACTGTTAAAAATGAAGGCCAAACAGATCTATAAACTGAAAATAACCTAAGAGAAAACTGACTCGAATTTTGAAGAAAAGATAAGGAAAATGGAGAGGTAAATGAAACCTTACCATTTGAGGAGTAGAAAACAAACAAGACAGCTATTGAGGTCCGTCTCCACCTCGATTGACCAACAAAGGTCTTTTCCTTCAAGGGATCTGGTCTTGCATGGCTTTGACCGGATCTCCTTGAAAGAAAAGACTCCTGGAAGCCTAATCTTCGAAGGAAAACAACAAAGGAGCTTGGGATTCAAACAAAGCTTGATGCAGCACCTTGGTGCTTTTCTTCGAACTGGACAGAACTTTAATCTTGGATTCGAAATTGCAGAGTTTTGTAGGGTTTGTTTAGGGAAGTCAGTGAGATATGAACGGTGAAGGGAGTGAAGAGACGGTATGATGAAGTTTTTGGGTTGACTTGGGTGAGCTAGGGTTTTGGGATTGAAACTCATGTCTGAAATATTTTTGGGGAAATTGATTATGGATTTAGGAAGAGGAGGGGACAGGGGTTGTATGGTATCGATTTGGGGAGGTTTGGAGCATCGAAACCGCCGTGAGGCGATTTTCGGTAGTGGTTAGCGGCGGAGAATTTTAGGGCGGCTAGGGTTTGGCTAGGATTTGGGTGAGAGACTGAAAATGAGGGGGTTCGAATGGGGGGTGAGGGCTTCGGACAGTTATATGCTTAGTCAAGGCTAGTTCCCAACCGTTGGATCACACGAGATCAACAGTTGGGATTCAATGGATCAGAAACGGGGTCGTTTGACATCAGATGAGGGTCTGGACCGGGTAAGCTGAATTTGGGCTTGGATTTGGGGCGGGATTGGGGTGTAAATCAGCCTAATTCGAGTTTTAATAAACAAGTTTTTCCCCTTTTTCCAATTTCCTTCTCTTTTTTTCTTTTTTCTTTTTTTTCTCTTTTTCTTTAATTAGAAATCCTAAATTAATCTAAATTGTAAAATTTAACCAATTATCTAATTATAATATTTATAATAGTTACTTGATCCTAAATAAAAAAAAAAGAAAAATCATTAATCTAAGAATTAAAAACAAAAATGTAAAAATGAGCCATTTTTTGTGATTTCCAATTTAGTAAAGCAATTAATTAACTAATTAATCCTAAAAACATGGAAACAAAAATCTAAATGCAATGCATAGTATTTTTGGTATTTTTTTATGATTTTAATAAAAGTAAACATGCACAGAAATGCAAATAATTAACAAAAATTCCTACAAAATCCTATAAATTGCAAACAATTGGAAAAAATCTATTTCTTTAATTTATAGGAGTATTTCACATAGGGCAAAAATCACATCATCACAAAAACAATTAAATTTGATTATGGGATTCTAGAAATACGTGATCTATTTTTATGCTAGTTGTTAAGCAGTTGATGTTATGTGTAAGACTTAGAAACGAAATGAGAGTTAAGGATAGGGTGATGATAAAACTGGTAGGGTAATTATCGGGGCCTCGAGGGCAATTCCAGAGCTCGGCTGTGAGCTATCGAAGGTGTCAAAGTATGGATAACAGCTATAGTAAAATCAATGGAGGCTCTTTATGGCCAATGATAAGCAATAAATGATGAACAATAATGAAGATAATAAATAAAAACAATAATATCAAGAGAATATGTTAGAGACCAAAGAGAATGTTCTTATATATTTCGTGTGGAGCAACTGAAGCAACAACAAAGCTTACAAAATGATAAGGATCCCTTTTATATAGGAGGGGAATCCCTACATAGTACAAAATATAATAATGACAAAGGAGCGGAGATGGGACAACTATATGACACCCTGATTCGGGTTTAGAATAGTCCACTAGGCTCTGTCAGTCCTAGTCACGTGCCATAGGAACTCCCCATTTCTACCATAGTCGCGATCAACATTGTCCCAAGGTCAGGCGTCGATGAACCTCGAAGGAGGAAACTCGACCATAGCTTATGCTTTGAAATTATCTTCCGAGTTCCTTCGATGATGAGGAATTAGACTCTCCGATTTCACCGTACACAATTGCCCTCCAGAAGTGCGAGGTGAACTATGTACCTCGATCAGAAATGATAGACACGGGAAAATCGTAAAGACGAACAATCTCGCGGATATAAATCCCTGCCAACCGCTCTGAAGAATAGGTAACTACCATAGGAATGAAATGCGCTGACTTGGTCAGCCTATCCACAATAACCCAAACTGCATCGAACTTCCTCTGAGTTTGTGGAGGTCCAACGACGAAATCCATAGTGATACGCTCCCACTTCCACTAAGGAATCTCTACCTTCTGAAGCAAATCACCATGTCTCTAATGATCATACTTTACTTGCTGACAGTTTAGACACCGAGCTACATATGCAACTATATCCTTCTTCATCATCCTCCACTAATAATGCTGCCGCAGGTCCTGATAAATCTTGGTGGCGCCTGGATGAATAGAATGCTGGGAACTTTGGGCCTCTTCTAGAATTAACTCACGAAGTCCATCCACATTAGGCACACAAACACGACTGGAATGAACGCAAGGCTTCCCATACTCACTGACTTTCTACTCAAAGCATCGGCCACCACATTGGCCTTCCCGGGATGATACAAGATGATGATATCATAGTCTTTCAACAGCTCCAACTACCTCATCTGCCTCCAATCGAGCTCCTTTTGCTTGAGCAAATACTGCAAACTCCGATAATCTGTGAATACCTCACACGACACGTTGTAAAGATAATGCCTCCAAATCTTTAACGCATGAACAATGGCTGCCAACTCTAAGTCATGAACATGATAATTATTCTCGTGAACCTTCAGCTACTATGATGCATATGCAATCACCTTTTCGCACTACATCAATACCGCACCAAGACCAATACGAGATGCATCACAATATAACGTATAAGATCCTGAACCTGTGGGCAACACCAACACCGGCACCGTATCAAAGTAGTCTTGAGCTTCTAAAAGCTCGCCTCACACTCGTCTGACCACATAAACAAGGCACCCTTCTAGGTCAACCTTGTCAAAGGTGCTGCTATAGATAAAAAAAAACCCTCCACAAACTGACGGTAATAACCCGCCAATCCCAAGAAACTCTGAATCTCCATAGCTGATATGGGTTTAGGCCAGTTCTGAACTGCCTCAATCTTCTTAGGATCTTCCTGAATTCCCTCTAGCGATACAACGTGCCCCAAGAAAGCGACTAAGATCAACCAAAACTTCATTTTGAAAAATTAGCATATAACTAGCTCTCTCTTAGAGTTTGAAGGACGATCCGAAGATGCTGCTCATGCTCCTCTCGACTGCGGTAGTAGATCAAAATATCATCAATAAACACAATCACAAAGGAATCCAAATAGGGCTTGAACATCCGGTTCATCAAATCCATAAATGCTGCTAGAGCATTTGTCAGCCCAAATGGCATTACTAAAAACTCATAATGCTCGTACCGAGTCTGAAAAGATGTCTTAGGGACATCGGATGCCCTAATCCTCAATTGATGGTAGCCAGACCTCAAATCAATCTTCGAAAACATTTTGGTACCCTGAAGCTGATCAAATAAGTCATGAATCCTCGACAATGGATACTTGTTCTTGATGGTGACTTTATTCAACTACCGATAATCTATGCACATCCTCATTGATCCATCCTTCTTCTTTACAAACAACACAGGCGCACCCCAAGGCGAGACACTAGGCCTAATAAAGCCCTTATCAAGCAAATCTTACAACTGCTCATTCAATTATTTCAACTCTGGTGGGGCCATACACTATGGCAGAATAGAAATAGGTTGAGTTACCAGGGCCAAATCAATAAAGAAGTCGATATCTCTATCGGGTAGCATCCCCGACAAATCTGCAGGAAACACCTCTAGAAACTCACGAACAACTAGTACTGAATCCATGGAAGGAACCTCCGCACTAGAATCATGGACATAATCCAAATAAGCTAGACACCCCTTCTCGACCATATGTCGAGCCTTCACATAAGAGATAACCCTGCTAGTAGAATGGCTAGGAGTCCCTCTCCACTCTAATCGAGGCAACCCCGGTAAGGTAAAGTCACCGTCTTGGCATGACAATCCAATATAGCATGATAAGCTAACAGCTAATCTATACCCAAAATGACATCAAAATCAACCATATCGAGAAGTAGAAGATCTACACTAGTCTCAAGACCTCCAATGATAACCACACATAAATGATAGACACGATCTACAATAATAGAATCTCCCACATGTGTGGACACATACACAGGAGCACTCAAATAATCACGACGCACAACCAGATATAAAGCAAAATAGGATGTCACATAGGAATAAGTAGAACCCAGATCAAACAGAATTGAGGCATCTCTACTGCAAACTGAAACCATACCTGTGATAACCGCGTCAGATAACTCAGCCTCAGGGCTAGCTGGAAAGGCATAGCATCGAGGCTAGGCCCACCACTCTGAACTACATCTGTAGGACCGCTTCCTGTTGGATGGCCTCCACCTTTAGCTGTTTGACCTCCACCTCTAACAGCCTAACCTCCACCTCTAGCAGTCTGACCTCTACCTCTAGCTGGCTGAGCAGGCAGTGGTGCAACTGGTCCCGGAATCATGGCATGAGAACTCTGATGTGATGTGACGCCCAATAATCTCGGACAAGTCCTCATGATATGCCTAAAACCACCACACTCATAACATCTATCCCGGTATTATGGCTGCTAAAACTGAGACTGGCCCGAACGGACCGGATGACCACGGTAGTAACTCTTAATAGGAGGTTCATTGATAAGAGCTCGTGGTGCACTATAGGCTGGCTGCCCAGAATAAGGCACATAAGGACCACGACTCCCTAGAGCACTGCGGGATGCCTGAAGCGCTGACTGATATAGCCTAGGAGGATGACCCTTACAAAATGTACCCTTATCTCCAGATGAGGCACTAGTAAAACCACTAAAATGAGAGGCCTTTTATTTGACCCCTGCCCTCTCTCCTGTGAAATTCCTCGATCTGTCTGGCGATATTGGTAGTCGTCTGAAAAGAAATCTCACTCTCGGTCTCCTTGGCCATCTGAAACTTGATAGGATGAGCGAGTCCCTCAATAAACCTCCTCACCCTCTCTCTCTCTCTCTCTCTCTCTCTCTCAGTAGGAAGCAGAAGAATAGCATGTCGGGCTAGATTTACAAAGCAGGTCTCATACTGGGTGATGGTCATGTTACCCTGCTAGAGGTTCTTGAACTGCCTGCAGTAGCTCTCTCTCTCTCTCTCTCTCTCTCTCTATCTGAGTGATAGGAAGGAACTTCTCAAGAAATATCTAAGAAAATTGGTCCCAAGTAAGAGCAGGCGACTCAGCTAGTCTGGTCAACACATAATCCCTCCATCATTTCTTAGCGGAATCCGACAACTGAAATGCAGCAAAATCGACCCCATTGGTCTCCACTATACCCATGTTCCATAGCACCTCATGACAATTGTTAAGATAATCCTGGGGGTCCTCTGAAGATGCACCACTTAAGTGAACTGGAAAAAGCTTAGCAAATATGTCCAATCTCCATAAAGCCTTAGAAGACATTGTTGATCCATCACCAGCCTATGTCGCAACACCCGGCTAAACTACCCCAACTGGTTGGGCTGCTGGAGTCTAAAACTGGGGAGCTATCTACTCCGGAGTATGAGTAGCGGGTGTCTGTGCTCCCCCTCCCCCTCAGTTTGAGACACGGCTTGTACCATAGGAAATGTACCGGCTTGAGCCACACTCTTCATAAGTCCCACCAAACGGACCATAACATGCTGAAGCACTAGGGTGCGATGAACCCCTCCGGAACCTGAGTTGGTCCGACAGGCACAGCCTGTGCTAGAACCTCCTCGTCAAACTTCACCTGAGGCTCCGCTGCTGGTGCTGGTGCTCAAGCTCTGGTTGAGCCCTGCCCTTGCCTCGTCCTCGACCTCTTCCCCTTGTAGAAGCTGCCACTGGGGGCTCTGGCTGCTGCACAACTGAAGATGTGGTATGCATTCTCGCCATCTGCGAGAGAACAAAATACAAGGGTCCAATCAGCAATGATGGAATAATATTTCATGATAGAGAAGAATAAAAGTGAAATTGTTCCTAACTCTATAGCCTCCGGAAGACAAGTACAGACGTCTCCGTACCGATCCTCCAGACTCTACTAAGTTTGCGCGTGAGACCTATGTATCCTAGTGCTCAGATACCAACTTGTCATGATCCGGAATTCCCACCGTCGGGACCGTGATGGCGTGTAACATTTCACTTTCTAGGCAAGCCAATGTTAGAACAATTTATCCTCTCTTTTTTACAATTTAAACTTAATTAATAAAGAAGAACTGATTTAACTACAATAATCCAAATATAAATGCGGAAGCTAAAATCGTAAAACATCTTCTACACATCCCTGAACCCAGTGTCATAAGTGCACGAGCTTCTAGAGTAATACATACAAGGGTCTGAAATAAATACAAAGTTGTCCGAATGAAAATATACAGCTAAATAGAAATAAAGACGGGGACTTCAGGAGCTGCGGGCGTTGAGAAACTATACCTCAAGTTTCCACAGGCTATCCAATCTGAGCTCTCTTGTAGCCGCCACTGGGACCGACTCCAAAATCTGCACAGTGTGCAGAGTATAGTATCAGTACAACCGGCCCCATGTACTGGTAAGTGACGAGCTTAACCTCGACGAAGTAATGTTGAGTCTAACGCTGGTCACCTACACTACAACCTGTACGCAGTCTATAATAATGACAGAAAATGGGAATACTGAACAGAGTTAAATAGCCAACTGAAAATAATAACCACAACCTTAAGAATAAACCAGTGTCTCCCAAAATTTACCAGTCATTAACAATTCAAATAAAAATATTGGAAACCAATGCAACTCAAGAAATTAAAACATATAGGTTGTTGCGATGTGCAACCCTATTCCATCAGACAACACATAATCCTCCCTTATTCCATCACAATAGCATCAACAACAGAGATAATGTATATAAATATGTTGCGGCGCGCAACCCGATCCAACCATATATCAATATGAGTATCAAAGTTCACCCTTATTTCGCAACATCAATCCACCCTTATTCCACCTGTTGCGGCGTGCAACTTGATCCCTCTGTATAGTACAAATTCACCATTATTCCACCATATCAATCCACCCTTATTTACACCTGTTGTGGCGTGCAGCCCGATTTCACCGTATCAGTACCAAGCACTCAATGTACATAGTCAAATCAACAGCTCAAACCACAAACCTTTACGATCAATAAATGTCAAACTGAACCGAAAAGGAAACCTTGTACAACATAAGAATCTACACAAGTAATGCTACACAGCGAGACCAATCTAGCAATTTACAACTAAACGGTGCGAGCAAGTCAATTTAAGCAAATAGTAGGGATTCGTGAAACTATGAAAAGAGCTAACATCATTAACAGAAGAAAGTATTGATTAACACGTAGCAGTTGAGCGTGGAAATCATTTAGAGCATATAACAGTTAAGACAGGAAAGAAAATAATTGCTGAAAAGCGGTAAATCAGGAAAACAGATAATCTGGCGGCGTATAAGCACTGGTCACTTTGCATATACGCCGCTCACATGAAATTCACATAGCACATACTCCAAGGATTCCTAATTCCCTCAAGACAAGGTTAGACAAACACTTATATCGCTCCAAAGACCACTCAAGGCTCAACCATAGCTTTGCCTTTCAAACACGCCTCCGAACCAACAATATCTAGCAAATTACCAACCAAACGATCCAAATTAAGCCTTAGGGACTACCCATGATTGTAAAGAATTCAATTTAGGTAATTATTGAAAAAGTTAACAAAAGTCAACACTCGGGCTCGCTTGGTCCAAACCCGAAATTCGGACCAAACCCCGATTGCCTATTCACCCCCGAGCCAGGTTATGTAATTTATTTTAGAATATGAGCTCAATTTGAGGTCAAAATCCCTAATTCTACCAAAACCCCCCAATTTCCACTATGAAAACTCTAGATTTTAAGTTGAAATCTTAGAAACAGTAGTGAAAGAATGAAAGAAACTAGTATAGAATCACTTACCAATGATTTGAGGAATAAAGAATTTTGAAAAAATCGCCCCTAGGATTTTCTTATTTTGAAAATTTAAAGAATGGGTGAAAGTCATAATTACCCAGCTGCAGATATTGCAAATGCGATGTCATGTTCGCAATTGTATTTGCGAACATCGTAATTGCGAGAAAGAGGTCGCAATTGCGAACTCCTTCAGAAATCCCAGCGATCGCAAATGCGATAAAACATCCGCAAATGCGAACCCTGTACCCCTCGCAAATGCGGTCTTTCTTTTGCAAATGCGAAGATTCTCAAAATAGTACTGAGTCACAAACGCGAACTTTAGCCTCGCAAATGCGAGTATATGATAGCCCAGCTACTCTTCGCATTTGCAATGAGTAGCTCACAAATGCAAACCCCTCAGAGGTCGCAAATGTGATGCCTGATCTCGCAAATGCGAGATCAGAGGCTTGCATAAAATCTGAAACACCAGCAACATTTTCCAAGTCAAATTTCACTCCGTAGCATATTCGAAACTCACCCGAGCCCTCGGGGCTCCAAATTAAACATGTAGACAAGTCTAAAAATATCATACGAACTTGCTCGCGCGATCAAATTGCCTAAATAACACCTAGAACTACGAATTTAGCACAAAATCAAATGGAATTCTAAAGAAAACTTTGAAACTTCTATTATCACTACCGGACGTCCGAATCACGTCAAACCAACTCCATTTCTCACCAAATTTCACCGACAAGTCATAAATATGGTATTGGACATATACCGGATTCCGAAATCAAAATACGGACCCAATATCCAAAAATCAACTATTGATCAAACATCTCAATTTCATTAAACCTTTAACTTTCAAATTTCAGTAAAGTTCGATATCTCGGGCTATGGACTTCCAAATTTGATTTTGGGCATACACCCAAGTCTCAAATCATGGTACGGACCCATCGGGACCATCAAAACACGAATTCAGGTCCGTTTGCTCAAAACATTGACCGAAGTCAACTCAAATGGATTTCAAAGAAAAATTTCCTATTTTCTCAGTTTTTAACATAAAAGCTTTTCGAAAACACGGTGGACTGCACACGTAAATTGTGGAGGACAAAAATGAGGGTTTTAAGGCTTCAGAACCTAGAATTAGGTTTTAAAACATAAGATAATCTATCAGATCATCACAACTAATAAAAATTAAAGGCCAAATTTATATTTTGAAACTAAAAGAGAAAATAAAATAAATGCACGTAATGCAAAAAAATATTTATAAGAAAATTCAATAGATTTGAAATATTATAAAAGAACTTTTGTTTTAGATTTTAGACTAATTCAAAGTTATATTTTAAAATAAAATATGATATTATTTTGAGCATATGTAAAACGCTAATTAAAATTTCTTAGTAGGGAAGAGAATGTATAACAGGAAAAGATAGATAATGCGAGCATACTTTAATTTTAATATTTATTTAACAATAAAATAAATTAAATTATTAAATAATACTCAAAATAACTATTAGTAGATTTAAATGATGAATGAGATCTGAGTAAGAGATAATAATGTAAAAATATATTAAATTTCTAGAATAAAAAAATTATAAATTTATTGATGATTATTAAAAGGGTAATAAATAAGGCATTAAGTCAATTTATAAGCTAGTAAAAGAACATATTACAGTGTAACAATATTAAGTAACAAATAATGCAAAAATTATAAGCAAGGACCAAAAAAGAAAAAAAAAGATCAGTCTAAAAATGTTGAAGAATAAGACTTATTTGAATTTGAGATGAAAAATAAAGTGACATTAAGAATGTTGTTAAAATAATATAATTTAATGTGCTCAAACAAGACAGATCACACCGTTACATGTTTAGTATTCTTTAATATTGACCGTAAAATATAATACAAGTGTCAAAATCAAGGGGTTTGGTTATTACGGATATAAAAAAAGAAAATAGGTTATCCACTATGAGATTTGTAAAATGTTTTCATGTCCGCATATCGCGCGGATACTAATACTAGTTTTGTTAATCCATCCATGGCATTATATGTGTTAGTATTTTCTTATTAAACCAAAAAAATTACAGTATATTTTTATAGTTGAAGACAATTTAATTGTAATTTTTTTATTTTTAATAACATATTGTTACTGCCACAGAAATGTCGTGATAATGTTTAAACAATCCCACATAGATCGAAACAAATGAAGTATAATATTGATACTATATAAGAAAGCTAAGTGCTAACGAGGAAGAGTAAACTAATTACACTCTTCAGATCCCTCCTCTTTTGCTGACGAATTGTATACTGTTAATTTCTCAACGTTAATCCTAATCTGCTTGCATAACTGAGCAACTCTGCTATCGACTTGCAGTCATACTAGCCATGCCCAACTCAAGCCCAACTTCTTCTTCTACAAGAACTGTTTCCAGTTCTTGGCCTGTCACTCTTTTCATCTCAGTATCAATACCAGTTATTCTAGGAGTAGTTGTTTACCAACTCGAGTCCTTCGAACCGGTTTCTTATCCAACCCATGTGCTCTCTAGCGACCCACCCATGGTCGTGCCAAAGCGCAACAATCAGATGCTCCGCGGCTCAGAAAAGATCGGAGTTGACCAGCTATTGTCACCTGAAGACGTAGCTTACGATCCGAATTGGGGAGTTATATACACTGGCTGTGTTGATGGGTGGGTCAAACGAGTAACAGTTAATGAATCAGTGGGGGATTCGAGGGTGGAGGACTGGGTTTTCACCGGCGGTAGACCACTTGGAGTTGCACTAGGACATTATGGTGAAGTTATCGTAGCCGATGCAGACAAGGTTAGTTGTTGACTTCTTGTCATCTTCCTTTCTTTTGGTATATTTTACACGTAATTTTTTGGAGTTGTTGAGATGCTTAGCTGTATACTACTGGTAGAAAAATGACTCAGTCACCTGGACCACAAGTATGAAAAAGTTTTTTAAAAAAATATTTGATTTGTCTACCTATATGGTAATATAGAACTAAATATTTATTTATAAAAAAAAATATAGAGATATAATTTTATTTCTCACTATTTGGATTATTTTAAACTTGCATTAATATAATAACTAGCACATTTTAATCAAGCATAAATTTTGAAGGACAATTTCGTCTTTAACTAAGCTAATACATGCATTAAAAAGCATTGTATTGCTAATACCATGATTTTCTATGCATTAGTTATGCATATGATAATACCAAATAGGATGTATAACTAATGCATAAGTTCAAAATATCTACCAAATAAGGTATTATTAATACACAAAGCTAATGCATGCATTATTTTATCCAATGCGTCCTACCAAACGACCCCTAAGGGGTAAAAACTTTGTGGGACCATGACATTTGTGGGGTTATAAAAAAAGTTATTAAGAGTAAAACGGAGAAAAAATAAAAAGTTTAAAATTAAATTATTTTTAATTGTAAAAAATGTGTCATTCTTTTTTAAACAGATTAATAAGAAAAGGGTGTTGTCTAGATTGAGGAGTACTAAATTGTAAGTATTGTAAATAATGGGATCAGTTGCATGTGCAGTATTTTGTTTTGGTCCCTCTCTGTCTCTCCCATTGCATGAGAAGTATTACTATTTGAAAAGTCGGACCGTTTTTCCTTTGGTCGTAAATTTCTCAAACTTTTTTTTTTAAAAAACTATTTTGAATCATTGCCAATGTTGACTTATAGGACTTTATTTTTTAAATATATATATATTTTATTTTTAAAAATTAAGTGGCGTGACCCTCGTACCATAAATCCCTTCACATAAATTTGGAGGAGAGCGAGTATAAGTACTATCAAAATATAAAACTCCCACCATTTTAGAGTAATTATACTAAGGTCCCATTAGTTTTTCTTCAAATAAGTAAATTTCAGTACCCCTTAGCCTGTGGAGTTCTGAAAACAGTTTTTTTTTTTTTTTTGGGTAATTAAAGTGTTTTAGTTACCAAACTTGTGAAATATTTACAGCGCCAAAACCAAAAGAAAGAAAACGACTGCACTAGACTGGGCAAACAAGCCCCAGTTCAACGTGCATCAACTAAGACTTCTAATGTCTCACACCTAAGACAGACATACTGGATGACCAAAACTAGCAATCTAGACAGGATATGAGTTTAACAGTTGAATGTAAGCTGCTAACTTAGGGGTTAGATTCGCTCTGAAATAAACCTCTTGAACGATCAATCTGATAACAACATCTGTTGTCTTCTCCTTGTTCTGAAAGATCCTGTTATTCCTCTCTTGCCATAAGCAGGGGTGTACGTAGCCCGATAACATCGGGTTCATCGGGTATAAATTTATATGCAAAAAATCACTAAAATCGCAATAAATTATAGATAAACTTATATAATGAGCAGGGGTGGCTGAATTATAAGGCCACTAAAGCAATGGCTCCGGGCCCCAACTTTTTTGGGGGCCCTGCTTTTTTTAAAAAGATGTATTCTATATATTATTTTTTGAAAAAATCGTACATATTAAAATATTTTTGATTTCTTATTTATTGGTAAAAAATTAAGATCACTAAGAATCTAAAAAAACATTGTCTTAACCTTGAATTTTCTTTAAAACATAATAGTTATTCTTATATTGATGGTTTAGATTTATTTTTCGAATAAAAAGTGTTAAGAGAAATAAGAAAAGTAGAAGATAATGATCTAATCTAAATACCCAATCAAATAAAAAAATATTGATTCTTTTCTAAATACATATATTGCTTATAGAATAATGTTAAAGTTCCCGTAACTATTGCCTCAATCGAAAGAAATTTTTCAAAATTAAAATTGATAAAATCTTATCTAAGATCAACAAATGTTCCAAGAGAGATTGAATGGATTAGATATATTATCAATTCGAAAGGAATTATTAGAACAAATCGATTATAAGATATTATTAATGATTTTGCATGTAAAATTACTAGAAAAGTAGATTTAATAAAAATATATATGATGATCTTTCTATTTTTGTAAAAATAAAATAAAATCTAGGGCCTCTCTGTGAAGCTTGGCTTTAGGCCCCCAATCTTGTTGAGTCGGCCCTGATAATGAGTTCAGTAGCAAGAAATTAAAGATTGAACTTGTAGAGTTTAAATCTTGAACCCGCCTCTGGGCATAACTAGTATACAACTGCCGCCAAAGTGACTCTATAAACACCAGCACTTGCACTTTTTCCTTTACACACCCTTTCAGCCCTTCAGATCTCATCTTTCCACTGCAAATTGTCCCTGGTAATACCTTGCCACAACAATAGCTTTTTCCATATGAAACCAGCTATCTCATAGCCAAAAAATAGATGTTGGATAGTTTCATTTTCCAGGTTGCAGAGTCGGCAGAGTATTTTTAACCCTTCTGGATGAACTAGAGCACCTATTGAGCCAGCATTAAAGTACAGCCCGATCCACTAAGCTCCCGCTATGCGCGGGGTTAGAGATTCCTAGTTATATGATAACAACTTTATCAGTTACGCCAAAGCTCCCTTTTGAGCAAGCATTATGTTATGATATTTAAAATTTTGAAAGGAAAAAAAAATTTGTACTATGTTCCTATCACCTATACAAAAAAAAAAAAAAAAAAAAAAAAAAATTGGAAAAAACTTAGACCACGAAATTTGTAAGAATCCTTTGAAAACTAAAGAAAACTCATAAACCTTTTGTTTTTAAGGATCAATATTGAATTGGGGACTGTACTAAGAAGCATAAGATCAGTTTGCTCTCAGCATAACCTCATATAATTGTTTAGAGGGAATGTTGGACAGGGCTTACTACTCAACGTTACTTCAGAGGGTGAAGTTAAAGTGCTAACAGAGGAAGCTGAAGGTCTGAAATTCAAATTGGCAGACGCCGTAGACATTGCAGAGGATGGCATGATATACTTCTCGGATGCTTCCTACAAATACAAATTCAAGGACTATATTTATGATTTTCTTGAAGGCAGACCTTACGGCAGATTGTTAAGTTATGATCCATTAACTAAACAGACCAAAACGCTACTTCGCGACCTGTATTTTGCTAATGGTGTTGCAGTCTCTCCAGATCAAAATTTTGTTATTTTTTGTGAAACCCCTTTGTAAGTCTTCAATTCTTTTAGTATTTCTTTAGCGGGCACCTTGATTTTCTGTTCAATTATTTCTATTTCCAATGGTTATAAATTGTAGGAGGATATGCAAGAAATACTACGTAAAAGGTGAAAGAAAAGGATCGGTGGATGTGTTTGTTGAGAATTTGCCTGGATATCCTGACAACATTCGTTACGATGGTGACAGTCATTATTGGATTGCATTTGCCACAGTAAGTTGAATATGCTAGTGTTTGTCATGAGCATATTCAGTAGTATATTTTTGCTGATAATTACTTCACAGGCGAAGACATATTCATGGGACTTGGCACAAAGATACCCATTCATCAGAAAGATAATGGCTATAATGGTGAAGTATGTTGGTCAGCCTCATGCAGAGAAAAATGGGGGTGTTGTATCTGTTGATTTACAAGGAAATCCGGTTGAACACTATTATGATCAGGACTTGACAATGGTGTCAAGCGCCACAAAGATTGGTGATCATTTGTACTGTGGTTCTGTAAAGTCTCCTTTCATGCTTCGCCTCAATCTGAAACAAAATCCTGCAGTTCATACTTCATAAAACACAGTTTTTTTTGCGCTGCAACCACCAAATAGAACTAGGGTCATCATCCTCTAGAGACAAACTACATAAGACATGCTGTAAAAGGTTATTTTTCAGCTCCATACTCTAATAGAATGTTTAATAGTTTATGAGTTTTCTTCTGCTAATAATATTTTATGAGATTTCTTGGAGTTTATGCTCGATCTGACTTCCTCAGATATCTGATAAAAGCTGCAGGAGCAAGATTAATAAAACACAAATATACTGTTTTAGGAGTACAACATTTCTTTTGCTCAGGATCATCTCATATCTATTGCTCATATTTTCTAATTTTATTACTTTAATTTATTTCTCTGTGACTTGGATGATCCAAGTGAGAGAAGCATACCCTCAATTTATACGGGAAGAAACCGCCATCAGATACATTATCAATGACACTAGCAGCCCCTCTTCGACCTCCCTTCATTAAATTGCTCAATTGCCAATACTGCTTCATTTTCTTCTTTTTTTGAATATTTTGTTTTCCTTTATTTAGCTCGGATTCTGTCTACGTCCCTCCCCTTTCCCTTACATTTCTTCTTCTTCTTTCTTTAATGTTTTTCTTTGTGTTATGTTGCATGCCCTGCTTGAAATTTGAGTTTGGCAGCACATGATGTGACCTCAATAGTACAAGAAAATTTAAAGCTTAGTTGAATAGAGAACACATGTTGTAATGAGACCCGGCTTAACTGAAGATAAACAAGGATTAAAACCAAACCACAAGTGGAATCTTTTCTTAGCTTCGAAAGATGCATAAAGAGGACTGCTGCTTCTTTCTATTTAAGAAAGACTGCCCAAGGCCTGTGCTTTTTCCCTTAGGATAAACTTTTTTACTTTTCCAGTAGAAGTTATTGGCAGATCTTCAAAAATGACAGTCCGAGGTGCCATATAATGAGGCAAATGATCCCGACAGAATTTGATTATTTCTTGAGCATCAACGTTGAATCCCTCCTCCAACTTGACGAATGCTCAAGGTGTCTGTCCCCAGTGATCATCTGGTATTGCTACTACAGCTGCTTCAAGGACTGCATGATGACTGCATAAAACTCTTTCCACCTAAACCGAGCAAATATTTTCACCACCCGAGAGTATAATATCCTTGATCGCGATCCTTCACTTCGATGTAGCCATCTGGATGTCTAACAGCAAGATCACCTGTATGAAACCATCCACCTCTATAGCTTCTTCTGTTGCTTTAAGATCTTTTAAGTATCCGCTCATCATAGTATTCCCTCTAAACATAATTTCACCCAGTCTTACCATCTTCTGGCACCCGCTCCATTGTGAGAGTATCTTTTACATCAACTTCCTGCATCGAAAAGTGTGGCACTCCTTGTCTTGCTTTACGAACATATCTTTCATCGGGAGGTAAAGTTTCCCACTCTGGCTCCCAAAGGCAAGATGTACAGCGACCATTCTCCGTGAGCCCATATAGATGAGATACGGAAAATCCTAACTCCTCCATCTTGGAAAGGATATCCAGAGGTAGTGAACCACCTGTCATTATGTCAACCTTGTGAGGAAGTGGTTTTCGGTCACTTGGGGGTGAATTTGCAATCATAGTAAGGGCAGTTGGTGCTGCGCTCATATGTGTGACCTTGTGGAGGGATATGTTATCAAATATGTCCTTTGTAGAGACGCGTCTTAGGAAAACATTAGTGCCACCAAGTGCAGCCAAACCCCAAGCAAGGCACCATCCATTGCTGTGAAATGTTGGAACAGTCCAAAGATATGTAGGCATTGAGCCCATCTCATGAATAAAAGAAGCAGCAATTGCACTGAGATATGCACCTCTGTAATTGAAAACAATTCCTTCGTGATGTTGTCCCAGAAGTATAGTTAACAGTTAACACTAATAGGGTCAAATTCACTTAATGGCCGCCTTATAGCAAAATCATTGTTTCCAGTTGCCAGAAGAGTTTCATATTCATTAATGTAAGAAGTTGCAACATAAGGGAGATTTTCAGAATCAGGGATTAATACGAGGAGAGTTTTGTTTTGTCATCTGCAAGAAGATCCAGTGCTCCTTGCGCAACATCAACCAACTGCTGGTCAACGAAAATGATTTTAGCTTATGAATGCCTCAGGAAAACTGATATCATAGCTGAATCATGGCGTGGGTTCAATGTACAAAGCCCTGCTCCTGCGATTGGCACTGCAAAATGCAATTCTTGTACTGCAGGTACATTAGGGGCCACTGTTGCAACCTACAGAAGAATTTAAAATTACAACCTGAGAATTTAAGGGTTGAGATGACTAGCTTACAGGAAAGATATTTTTTGTTGTTGTTGTTGTGTGTATATGATTACACCGTGATATATTTGTTAGTTTTTCCAACAATTATGGTGATGTATGGGAGAGGTAAGCAATGATGCAACTCTCCTTAGTGAGATAAGCAATGATGCAATGAGTGGTAGGTGAGATGGGAATATTGCAAATTGATCCTTCTTGGTAGGTGAGATTTGCACTTTTGGTCCCTATCTCAAAACTATAAATACCCCCTTCCATTTCATTGTATAACACACCAAAAAATATATCAAAACTCAAGAAGAAAGAGTTTGAGAGGGAGAGAGATATAGTTCCTTTAGGAATGTTTCCTAACAGGGGAGTGACAAAATAGTGAGTAGAAATACTAGTCGGGTATTTTTCGGGAAATACTTTTGTGTGCGCCACTATTTTGGGTAGAGCTCAGGAATTGTTGTACCTCCAAATTATTGGGGAAGTCTCTCTTTGTATGCCTGCTAAATGTTTTAGTGGAAGTTGGTGTCGGATTTGTGGACGTAGCCTAAACGTTTTAGGTGAACCACGTTAAATATTGTGTCATTTATTTTTGGTTTCGTTGATCATTTATTTTATTCCGATGTGCAGTAGTGTTTAGTGCCACCGGGTCCTAACAAGTGGCATCAGAGCTTTGGTTAGAGTACTATTCATACGTACGGTACTATTCATCCATACGGGCACTATTCATATCCACGGTTACTATTCACCGTCGGAATTTTTTTTAGATTGCAGAAGTCTGTCAAATTCTGATCTAAATGGAGGCGAGGACAAGCAAGATGGTCAACCTGAATGGCACAAATTATCACTTATGGAGAAACAAGATGAAGGATCTCCTGTTCGTGACAAAGATGCACCTGCCGGTGTTCAGTTCTCAGAAACCTGAAGATAAGTCAGACGAGGACTGGGAATTTGAGCACAACCAAGTGTGCGGCTACATACGGCAATTTGTTGAAGACAATGTGTACAACCACATTTCTGGTGTGACACATGCAAGGTCGTTATGGGACAAGCTCGAAGAGTTGTATGCCTCTAAAACAGGTAACAACAAATTATTTTACTTGACAAAATTAATGCAAGTAAAATATGTAGAAGGGACAACTGTGGCAGATCACCTTAATGAAATACAAGGGATTGTCGACCAGTTGTCGGGAATGGGCATAAAGTTCGATGACGAGGTACTTGCTCTTATGGTGCTGGCAACACTCCCAGAGTCATGGGAAACCTTGAAGGTTTCAATCACCAATTCTGCACCCAACGATGTGGTAAACATGGAGACAGTCAAGAGTGGCATTCTGAATGAAGAAATGAGACGCCGATCACAAGGAACATCTTCTTCACAGTCAGAGGTGTTGGCTGTTACGACCAGGGGGAGAAGTCAAAATAAGAGCCAGAGTAACAGAGATAAGAGCAGAGGTAAATCCAACAAATTTGCAAATGTTGAGTGCCATTACTGCAAAAAGAAGGGGCATATCAAAAGATTTTGCCGACAGTTCCAGAATGACCAGAAGAAGAACAAAGGCAAAAAGGTGAAGCCCGAAGAAAGCAGTAATGATGAAACGAACTCCTTTGGTGAGTTCAACGTTGTCTACGATGACGACATTATCAATCTGACAACCCAAGAGATGACCTGGGTGATTGATAGTGGGGCTACCATTCATGCGACGCCACGGAGAGAACTCTTCTCATCTTACACACCTGGAGACTTTGGTCGTGTAAAGATGGGAAATGCCAATTTCTCAACAGTTGTAGGCAAAGGTGATGTTTGCCTAGAGACCATGAATGTGATGAAGCTACTTTTAAGAGATGTCAGGCATGTTCCAGATATGCGCCTCAATCTGATCTCCGTAGACAAGCTCGATGAGGAAGGTTACTGCAATACCTTCTATAATGGCCAATGGAAGCTCACGAAGGGCTCATTGGTGGTGGCGCGGGGCACGAAGCAGTCAAAGTTGTACGTGACCCAGGCGAGCATCTCCCAACAAGTTATAAATGTTGCGGAGAATGATAGCAATATCAAGTTGTGGCATAGACGTCTTGGCCACATGAGTGAGAAGTCAATGGCGCGTTTGGTAAAGAAGAACGCCTTACCAGGTCTAAACCAGATCCAGTTGAAGAAGTGTGCTGACTGTTTAGCTGGGAAACAAAACAGAGTTTCGTTCAAAAGATTCCCTCCTTCCAGAAGGCAAAATGTGTTGGATCTGGTACACTCAGATGTATGTGGACCTTTCAAGAAGTCCCTCGGTGGTGCCCGATATTTCGTGACCTTTATTGATGATCATTCACGAAAGACATGGGTATACACGCTGAAGACCAAGGATCAAGTGTTTCAAGTTTTCAAACAGTTTCTGACCTTGGTGGAAAGAGAGACAGGTAAGAAGTTGAAGTGCATCCGGACAGACAATGGCGGTGAATACCAGGGTCAATTTGATGCTTACTATAAAGAGCATGGTATTCGACATCAGTTCACACCTCCTAAAACTCCCCAGTTGAATGGCTTGGCTGAGAGGATGAACAGAACTTTGATCGAGAGAACCAGATGTTTACTCTCTCATTCAAAGTTACCAAAGGCTTTCTGGGGAGAAGCTCTAGTTACAGCAGCCTATGTGCTGAACCATTCACCCTGTGTCCCTCTTCAGTACGAGGCTCCAGAAAAGATTTGGTCAGGAAGAGATATCTCTTATGATCAATTACGGGTATTTGGCTGCAAAGCCTATGTCCATGTTCCGAAAGATGAAAGGAGCAAACTTGATGTCAAGACAAGGGAGTGTGTATTCATCGGCTATGGTCAAGACATGCTTGGCTATAAGTTCTATGATCCGGTGCAGAAGAAGCTCGTCAGGAGTCGAGATGTCGTGTTCGTTGAGGACCAAACAATTGAAGACATTGACAAAGTAGAGAAGTCCACTGATGATTCTGCTGAGTTTGAGTTGCCTCCAACAGTGGTGCCGAGACAAGTTGGAGATGATGTTCAGGATAATCAACCTGAAGCCCCTGATCTTCCTAATGAAGATGAACCAGCAGATACTGAAGGTAACGAGGACAATGGTGATGATGATGCAGACGAGGAGGATCAACCTCAACCACCAATCCTCAATAACCCTCCTTATCACACAAGATCTGGAAGAGTTGTGCAACAGTCTACCAGATATTCTCCACATGAGTATGTGTTACTCACTGACGGGGGAGAACCCGACAGCTTTGAAGAAGCTATTGATGATGAACATAAGGAGAAGTGGATAGAAGCCATGCAAGACGAGATGAAATCCTTGCATGAGAACAAGACGTTTGAGCTGGTGAAGTTGCCGAAAGGCAAGAGAGCTTTGAAGAATAAGTGGGTGTTCAAGATGAAGCATGATGAACACAATTCCCTTCCGAGATTCAAAGCAAGATTGGTCGTCAAAGGTTTCAATCAAAGGAAAGGCATTGACTTTGATGAAATATTCTCACCAGTTGTGAAAATGACCTCAATACGCACGGTGCTGGGATTAGCAGCAAGCCTCAACCTGGAGGTTGAGCAGATGGATGTAAAAACAGCCTTCCTACATGGTGATTTGGAAGAGGAGATATACATGGAGCAACCAGACGGTTTCCAGCAAAAGGGGAAAGAGGACTGCATTTGTAGATTGAGGAAAAGCCTCTATGGCTTAAAACAGGCACCAAGGCAGTGGTACAAGAAGTTCGAGTCGGTGATGGGGCAACACGGCTACAAGAAGACAACTTCAGACCATTGTGTGTTCGCTCAGAAGTTTTCTGACGATGATTTCATCATCCTATTGCTCTATGTGGATGATATGTTGATTGTTGGCCGGAATGTTTCCAGAATTAATAGCTTAAAAGAACAGCTAAGCAAGTTCTTCTCCATGAAAGACTTGGGGCCAGCAAAACAGATCCTTGGGATGAGGATTATGCGAGACCGAGAAGCCAAGAAGTTATGGTTGTCTCAGGAGAAGTACATCGAGAAGGTACTTCAACGGTTCAACATGGAGAAAACTAAAGCAGTTAGCTGTCCTCTTGCTAACCACTTTAGATTAAGCACCAAGCAAAGCCCGTCAACAGATGATGAGAGAAGAAAGATGGAGCGGATTCCATATGCTTCAGTAGTAGGAAGTTTGATGTATGCCATGGTTTGTACACGGCCAGATATCGCTCACGCTGTAGGAGTGGTAAGTAGATTTCTTTCTAATCCAGGAAAGGAACATTGGGATGCTGTTAAGTGGATTCTCAGGTATCTTCGAGGAACCTCCAAACTATGCTTATGTTTTGGAGAAGACAACCCTGTGTTGGTTGGCTATACTGATGCAGATATGGCCGGAGATGTTGATTCTAGAAAATCAACTTCAGGATACTTGATTAACTTTTCAGGGGGAGCTGTGTCATGGCAATCAAAGTTGCAAAAATGTGTTGCATTATCAACTACTGAAGCTGAATTCATCGCAGCAACGGAGGCTTGCAAAGAATTGATATGGATGAAGAAGTTCTTAACTGAACTTGGATTTTCGCAAGACGGCTATCAGTTATTTTGTGATAGTCAAAGTGTTATCCACCTTGCGAAGAATGCCTCATTCCATTCCAGATCCAAACATATTGATGTGAGATATAATTGGATCAGGGATGTGTTGGAGAAGAGGATGTTGCGGCTTGAAAAGATCCATACAGACAAAAATGGATCGGACGTGTTGACCAAGACTTTACCGAAAGGGAAGTTTGAGTTCTGTAGAGAAGCTGCAGGGATAGTGGATCCACCATATAGTTGGAAGGGGGAGAATTGTTAGTTTTTCCAACAATTATGGTGATGTATGGGAGAGGTAAGCAATGATGCAACTCTCCTTAGTGAGATAAGCAATGATGCAATGAGTGGTAGGTGAGATGGGAATATTGCAAATTGATCTTTCTTGGTAGGTGAGATTTGCACTTTTGGTCCCTATCTCAAAACTATAAATACCCCCTTCCATTTCATTGTATAACACACCAAAAAATATATCAAAACTCAAGAAGAAAGAGTTTGAGAGGGAGAGCGATATAGTTCCTTTAGGAATGTTTCCTAACAGGGGAGTGACAAAATAGTGAGTAGAAATACTAGTCGGGTATTTTTCGGGAAACACTTTTGTGTGCGTCACTATTTTGGGTAGAGCTCAGGAATTGTTGTACCTCCAAATTATTGGGGAAGTCTCTCTTTGTATGCCTGCTAAATGTTTTAGTGGAAGTTGGTGTCGGATTTGTGGACGTAGCCTAAACGTTTTAGGTGAACCACGTTAAATATTGTGTCATTTATTTTTGGTTTCGTTGATCATTTATTTTATTCCGTTGTGTAGTAGTGTTTAGTGCCACCGGGTCCTAACAATATTAGACAACACCATTCTCCACAAATTACGAGATTATGAAGAAAAAGAATAGGCAAAAAAAATTGACCAAATAAAGCATTTTCGGATTGAGCAGTGCACCAAAGAACTTGTTTTTATCAGAAGTAGCAGCCTGAAACATTACGGATGTTCTCATGAAAAAGAAATCTCTTACAGTACACCACTGTGAATTAAAAAAAAATAATTAGAGATTCATTTCTGATTTTGAAGAGAACTTTATGATGTGGAAGATCAGACTATGCTGCAACCACATAGCATACTTAGACAGTACCTTGGCTCTGATACCAATTGTTGCGGAAGCCAAATGTATATAGTGTGAATAAGTCACAACTACTATACCAAAAATTATGACAGCCACCAAATAATAAATAAGACAATAAAGCAACAATAAAGGGAACACCAGAATTTACGAGGTTCGACTAATTTTGCCTACTCCTCGGACACAACCAATATTTTATTTCACTCCAAAAATACAAGTGAAATAATACTAAAGAGAGAAGATACAAATGCCTTAAACAAATGAGAAGGCAAATGAGAGGTGTGTTTAAATCCTAAACATTAAGCCTTCTTTTATAGGGGGGAAATCCCCCCAACCCTTCTCTTCCCACCGACGTGGGACAAATAGTTTTGCCCAAATTCAACAAATCTCCACCTTGGCAAAATTCCACATCTTCAATTTTCTCTCAATAACAAATTTTGATTGTGTCTTCATTCAATCTTCAGTTTTCAACAATGTTGATCAAATCCAAACAATGTTGAAACTTGACCGCAGTCACCACCTTTGTCAGCATATCAGCAGGATTCTCCGTAGTATGAATTTTCTTCACTGTGACTCCACCTTCTTCTATGATTTCTCGTACGAAATGATACCGAACATCAATGTGCTTCGTCCTTGCATGATAAACTTGGTTCTTCGCTAATTGAATAGCACTTTGACTATCACAAAAAATTGTGATACCTTTTTGTTCAACACCAAGCTCCTTTAGCAATCCTTGAAGCCAAACTGCCTCTTTCACAGCCTCTGTAATAGCCATGTACTCTGCCTCTGTTGTAGACAAAGCAACTGTTGACTGCAAAGTAGACTTCCAACTAACTGGTGCCTTTGCAAAAGTAAACACATAACCAGTAGTTGATCTTCGTTTGTCCAGATCACCCGCAAAATCTGAGTCACAATATCCAACTACAGACTGATTGTCTTCCTGCTCAAAAACTAACCCGACATCTACAGTATTATGAATATACCGTAGAATCCACTTCACAGCTTGCCAATGCTCCTTCCCTGGATTGTGCATATATCTGCTAATAACTCCAACAGCTTGTGAAATGTCAGGCCTTGTGCAAACCATTGCATACATCAAGCTACCAACAACATTTGCGTATGGTACCTTTGACATATACTCTCGTTCAGCTTCATCAATTGGCGACATAATAGTACTTAGCTTAAAATGGGAAGCAAGTGGAGTACTAACTGGCTTAGTCTTGTCATCTATGCCAAAACGTTGAAGTACTCTCTTCAAATATTCCTTTTGAGATAAACAGAGTTTCTTTGAACGTCTATCTCTAATTATCTCCATGCCAAGAATTTTCTTTGCCTCACCCAAATCCTTCATCTCGAACTCCTTCTTCAGTTGAATCTTCAACTTATCAATTTCTTCCGAATTCTTGGAAGCTATCAACATATCATCAACATATAGGAGAAGATATACAAAGGAACCATCTTTAAGCTTGTGCAAATACACACAATGATCGTATTTGCTTCTCTTGTACCCTTGCCGCAACATAAACTCGTCAAATCGCTTGTACCATTGTCTAGAAGATTGTTTCAATCCGTACAACGATTTTTCAAGTTTGCACACCATATTTTCTTTTCCAGCAACTTTGAATCCTTCTGGCTGAGTCATGTAGATTTCCTCCTCCAAGTTTCCATGTAAAAATGCAGTTTTTACATCCATCTGAACTAGTTCCAAATCCAATTGTGCTACCAAAGCCAACATAATTCTAATGGAGGAATGTTTTACAACTGGAGAAAACACTTCATTGTAATCAATTCCCTCCTTTTGAGCATATCTTTTGGCCACCAATCTTGCTTTGTAGCGAACATCTAATTGGTTAAGAAATCCTTCTTTCTTTGCAAATACCCATTTGCACCCAATTGCTTTCTTTCCCTTCGGGAGATTGGCCAATCTCCATGTATGATTCTGATGAAGGGACTGTATTTCATCATTCATGGCAATCCTCCACTTATCTTCTTCTGAACTTTGGACAGCGTCTTTATAAGTAGTAGGAACATCATCAGCTACAATTGAGGTTGCACAAGCAACCGTCTCTATGAGACGAACATGTTTTGTTATTGTTCTTTTTGGCCTGCTGGTTGCTATTGATTCAAGTTGTTGTTGAGGTTACTGAGTTGGAATCTCCTCTACTGGCTCTCCTTACAGAGGGTAAGCTTCATTTGTTTCCTCCTCTGCTTCTTGTGTAGGAAAAATAAATTTTCCCTCAAACTCCACCTGCTTAGAAGCACCTTTATTTTGTTTGGTGTCTTCTGTTACCTTATTTACCATAGCAGATTCATCAAAGGTAACATCTCTGCTGAATATTACTTTCTTTGTCATAGGACACCATAAGCGATATCCTTTGACTCCAGAAGTAATTCCCATAAAAATAGCCTTCTTTGCCCTTGGATCCAATTTTGACTCCGTCACATGATAATATGCAGTTGAGCCAAACACGTGCAAAGAGTTATAATCTACAGCAGGTTTTCCGTACCATTTTTCAAATGGTGTCTTGCCATCAATAGCAGCAGATGGTAGACGATTAATGAGGTGGCATGCATATGTAATTGCCTCAACCCAAAATTCTTTGCCCAAGCCAGCATTGGACAACATACACCGTACCTTCTCCAGCAAGGTCCGGTTCATACGTTCTGCCACTCCATTCTGTTGTGGTGTATGTCTAACAGTGAAGTGTCGGACGATGCCATCATTTTCACAGACCTTATTGAAATGATCATTTTTGTATTCACCTCCATTGTTTGTGCGAATACACTTGATCTTCCTGCCTGTCTGATTCTCCACCATCGTCTTCCATTTGAGAAAAATTCCCAACACTTCATCTTTGCTCTTCATTGTATACACCCATACTCTTCGGGAAAAATCATCAACAAAGGTTACAAAATAGTGCTTCCCACCCAATGAAGGTGTTTTGGAAGGACCCCAAACATCAGAGTGTACATAATCCAAAATGCCTTTAGTATTATGGATCGCTGTACCAAATTTAACCCTTGTCTGTTTCCCTTTAACACAATGCTCACAAAACTCCAAGTTGCAAGCCTTGACTCCTTTTAACAATCCTTGATCTGATAGAGTTTTCAAGGATTTTCCTCCAGCATGTCCCAAGCGCATGTGCCATAGCTTGGTTGTTTCTGCCTCTTTGTCGTCACTAGATGTCACTGTCGCTGTCCCAATAACTGTACTGCCACAATAGCGGTACATATTATTATTCTTCCGATTAGCCTTCATTACCACTAGTGCACCGGAGCATACTCTCATCACTCCATTTTCTGCAATGATTTTGAAACCTTTTGATTCTAGGGCTCCCACAGAGATGAGATTCTTCTTCAAATCCGGTACATATCGAACATCTATCAATGTTCTGATCATTCCATCATGGTTCCTTAATCGTATTGAACCAATGCCATATGAGGTAAGAGGGTTGTTATCCGCTGTGTGGATGACTCCATATTCTCCTTCTTGAAATTTCACGAACCAGTCCCTGTTGGGACACATATGATAGCTACAAGCCGAGTCCATCAACCATATGTCTGATGATGTTGATGACTCTGTTGTAACTAATGAGAAGTCTGAATCATCACAATCAGCTACATTTGAATCCATAATGGCCTTTCCATTGTTATGTTTGGCCTTATTCTTCAACTTCGGACAGTCTTTCTTCCGGTGCCCTTTTTCTCGACAAAAGGCACATTCATCTTTGCTGGGTCTGGATCTTGACTTGGATCTTCCCTTCTTTGTCCTCGTTTGATTTTGAGGACGACCCCTCACAAACAGTGCTTCTCCTTCTCCGCCCTTCTGTTTTTCTCGCTTTCTTTGTTCATAGCTGTACAAAGCTGAACAAACTTCTCTGAGAGAAACTTCGTCATTTCCATGGAGTAGAGTAGTTTCAAGGTGCTCGTATTCATCAGGAAGTGACGCCAACAACATTAAGGCCAAGTCACCATCATCATAAGTTGTATCCATATTTTGCAAATCTGTGACCAACTTATTGAAACTGGTGATATGTTCATTCATCGTGGTACCAGGAACATAGGTGAAGTGAAACAGTCTCTTCTTCATGTACAATTTATTTTGACTGTTTTTCTTCAAAAATTTATCCTCCAGTGCTTTCCATAATTTACTTGCAGAAGTTTCCTTTGTGTATGGATATTTCTGCTCTCTAGCAAGGTAGGATCGAATGGTACCGCAAGCAACACGGTTGATAATTCTCCAATCTTCTTCTCCAATAACATCTGGTTTCTTTTCTTCAATGGCCAGATCTAGCCCTTGTTGAAAAAGGACATCTAGAACCTCGCCTTGCCACATCCCAAAATGTCCGGACCCGTCAAATATTTCTACCGCAAATTTCGCATTTGACACAATTCTTGTCATAAGCGAAGATGCCAATGATGACGTATTGTTGACACTTGATGTAGATTCTTCTTGTTTATTGTCCTCCATATTTGACACAAATATTATTTAATAGCTGACGACACAAATCAAGATTGTTTCCTTTCTGATGTAGAAGATCAGACTAAGCTGCAACTACAGAGCATACTCAGACAGAACCTTGACTCAGTTACCAAGATAAATCTTTTCTGATGTGGAAGATCAGACTATGCTGCAACCACAGAGCATACTTAGACAGTACCTTGGCTCTGATACCAATTGTTGCGGAAGCCAAATGTATATAGTGTGAATAAGTCACAACTACTATACCAAAAATTATGACAGCCACCAAATAATAAATAAGACAATAAAGCAACAATAAAGGGAACACCAGAATTTACGAGGTTCGGCTAATTTTGCCTACTCCTCGGACACAACCAATATTTTATTTCACTCCAAAAATACAAGTGAAATAATACTAAAGAGAGAAGATACAAATGCCTTAAACAGATGAGAAGGCAAATGAGAGGTGTGTTTAAATCCTAAACATTAAGCCTTCTTTTATAGGGGGGAAATCCCCCCAACCCTTCTCTTCCCACCGATGTGGGACAAATAGTTTTGCCCAAATTCAACAATATCTACCAAGAGAAATCAAAAGGAAGATTTCAGATGGGCAAAGACAAAAGCCAACTTCCAGATTCAGATTTAGGAAATGATACATCCTTTGTTTCTGTATCCCACATGATCAAGGGCAAGACATCACACGAAGGAAGACTTCATCAATCTTGCTAGATAATATTTGTGATTATACGGGGTTAATGATGGATTATATTGGCATTAGTCGAGCACACACAAGCTGGTCCTGAAACCACAGTTATAAAAAAGAAAGCTTATATTGGTATTAGCATGTTTACCCTCAAAATCGAATAATAATTGAATTTATACGCGGTTTTAAAGATACGTGATATAACTTGATACAAATTGAGAAAATAGATTAATATTGAAATTAGTGATAAGAAAATAAATGTCAACCACACAAATTGAATAGTCTTAGCCTTGAAGGTTGGTCACCCTAGAGTTAAGAAGTGCCTCAATCGATGTCGAAATCGAATGACAAGATAATAAGAACTAGAAATAATAGTGTATTGCTTTAGGATGCGTTTTACAATGTTTATTACAAGTAATCAGACCCCCTTTATATAGTAGGGGAGTCCTACTTTAGATACAATTCAACAAAAGGTAAGAAATCTCATGGTTAGCTAATTAGTCAGTCTCTCGTGGATACGTGCCGAGATTCCCGCCGTGATATCCGACTGGTTACAGATATTTTGGCCTTTCGTTATTCGGTTTGATAGTATTTCCTCGAGCTTAATCAGAGACAGAGTTGGTTCCGGAGTTACGGGCTCGATGGTACGTTCTAACTTCATACATCGATTCGAAGGGACCCGAGGTCGATCTCCAACCCATCTTGTTTCAGTATCGATCTTTCATGCAGTATGCGAGTCCGGTATTGACCGTATACAGATAGTCCACTCATTTTTCGGAGAGTAAATGACGAGAAACGACATGAGCCTTCGATCTTCGTCTCGATTCTTCGCGCCAGAAATGGCAAAACTGACAAAACGTCTCGTCTTTAATGGCATTAAATGTTCGTCAGTTGTTGGTCGTCCATTACGGGTTTTGAACCGTCGTTTACAAACTATAAATACCCCCTCATTATTTTATTCAAACTTTACTTTTAAAACTTCTGCCCTATTACATTAGAAATTTCTATATTCCCCCAACACCAATTCTCTGATTACTCTGAGATCACTTCATAAGAACTTTTGCCCTTTAACTCAAATTATCAAGCACATCCTTTTAATTTCCTCTTTCCTCTTAACTTTCCTAAAAATGGCAAAGACCTCAAAGTCTGTTCCCCAGAAAGAAACTCCCTCTGCCTCGCGAGGGGGTGAAGAAGAAAATGCTCATGTCTACTGTTGCTGAGGAAAAGACATCGGAGCCCTCCTTAACTATGTTCGTTCCTGCGAGGTGCCCAACCAGTGACAACTTTAAAGTTGAAAAAACCTCTTCCGTACCGGGCTGATGCGAGTCGGCGTCGAGATATATATGCTCCATCACTGACAATGTCCTCTCCAAAGTCAAGAAAGATTGTAATTGGGCTGGTAAGCATGTGGTGTTGCCTTCGCCCGAGGAGTCTATCACTACCCACGTGGAGGGTTTTCTAAGTGTTTAAACTTATCCCTTCACACCGGGCCCTCTAGACCTGGTCATCATCGCCTTCTTTAAGAGGTACGAGGTGACCCTCGGTAAAATTCATCCCTCCTTCTAGAGGATAGTAATTCTCATCCGCTTCTTTGTAAGCAAAATCGACAAGTGCCCCTTCACCATCGATTATCTCAAGCGTCTGTACAGTCTCCAACTCTATCGAGGAGGATTGATAAAACATGCCTATCAGCCACTAAGGCCCCATTCTCGAGCATAGACGAGGACCGAGACCGAGGCTAGTTGGGCCGATTCGTTCGAGTTAAGACCTCAGATCTAATCCCGGTCGAGGACATGCCATTTTCTGATAAATGAAACATGAATTGTAAGTATAACCTTACCTTTATGATTTCGTTTATTGCTTTTCCTTTTCCTCCCATCTTAGCGATGTTTCGTGGTGCAACTGTTGCTCGGATTCCAGTTGTAGTTCCCGACTCAAGGAGTGGGTTGAGTGCATTGTATCACAGAATCACTATTTCTAGCGCGCGCGGTGCAAACTTTCAAAGGGCCAGTGGGAGGCCCGTTCTCATGGTTAGATTCTTTCCTAGAACTGACATCACTCGGGTTTATTTTCGAGCTTACTCATCTCTTTTTCTTTGTAGGCCTTGGGAAGGATGTTGCCATGAGGCCCCCGTCTGGAGATGAAGTCATACTCCCTCAATCACCTGCTCTGAAGCAGGATAAAGAGAAGAAAAGAAAAGCGGCTCCGAGTTCCCCGAATTCGGAGAAGCAGAAACCAAAAAGGAGGCAAGTGCGCAAACCTAAGAAAAGCATCGGCGCCCTCCCATCAGAATTATTCCACCGACTGAGGGATGAGTCTGAATAAGAAGAAGAAAATTCCAAGCTAGTAGCTCGGGTACGAGTCCACACTGCATTGCCTCAAGCCAGAGAGGCTGCTGAGAGAGCGGTGATCGGGGTCTCTAAATTGGAGAGGGGTGAGGCCGCTCTGCCCTAAGCTAGGGAGGTCGAGAAGGAGACCGGAGATGATATTCCTTGAGCAGAGGAAAGTGCCCCGAAAGATGCGCTTTGGGTGATTGATCTCTCCGAGTCTTCTCTATTCTCCAATTCCATGATCAATGAGGCCAGTATGCTAAAAAATAATTCACACGAGGGGCCTCAATGGGCGGCAGATCTTAATAAGTTCTTCGATAGCTTAGAATCTACCGCCTCGGAGGATGTTACCGGGTTTGCTGACTTAACGGTGCCAAAGAAGGCACCATCTTCGGGAGTCAGCGGGTCTTCTTTAAGTCCGAGGTTAGTGGATCGGTTTTCCAACTTTAAGTAATGATCCTGATCAAAAATTGTCAATAATTATCTCTATCCTGGAGGATGCCCGGGTTCTCTCTGCCCCAATGGAGATCTTTAGCTATCTTCAGTGTTTGGTGATCGAAGAGGACCAGGCCAAAATGGACGAGGTGGAATTACCTTGCCTGTCCAATGAAGCTCAACAGGCGTTGAATCGGGTAACATCGAGTGCCTCTTTATTATGTACTTTAGATTTTAAGTTGCAAATAATCGTAACACTTTTCTTTATGCTTGCAGGCCTCAGTACTTCACCATGAAACTTTCCTCTTATATCGGGTGGAGTTAACCCAACACGAGGTCGAGGTTCGGGAGCTTACTGAGAAGAGGGATACCTACAAGCTTCTCAGTAAGAAACTCCAGGCCGAGCTAGAAGCGGCTCGGAAGGAGCATGCCGAATGGGTCGAGCAGGTAAATCAAGTACTTGAAGATAGTGACGATGATTTGGACATAGTGGCTAATGATCCGACCTGTAGATCCAAGAGACACTTAAGCAGATCGATCATCTCCAGGCGAAGGTGGATATGATAAAAGCTGAGGCCAATGAATGGAAGAAAAACATGGACCTCCTAGACTCAGAAAAGGAGGTTGTTAAAGCACAACTAGCGTCGCCTACGGCCTAGATCCGGGTTGTAGAAGAAAAGGCCTCGACCTAGGCCAAAAAAATCGAGGAGATTCGGTCTCAGCTGAGATCGGCGGTTACCAGCCAAGAGAATCTGGCTAAGGAACTTGAGGCGGCCAGGTCAGAGATTGTTGTGGTCAAGGCCAAAGCTGATGAGAAGGTGTCCCAGCATAAGGCTGATGCCGAGGCAACTCAGGATCAAGTGAAGCATTTGGTGGAGCATATGAAGTGGCAATCCCGAAGGGAGGCCCTCGAAGGAGTTTAAGCTCACGGCTTCAACCTGCTAGGTGAGATCGAGAGTGCCAAGATATCTGAGGCCAAGTCCAAGAAGCTAGTTTATCCCGAGGAGGAGGATTTTGAGGGGTCTGAAGATTCGGATGAGCCTGAAGGTGGTGAAGATCCCAAGGCAACGACGCGACCCACAGTGAAGATTAGGCCACTTAGGATCTTTTTAGACGTTTTGTCTTTTATTTTTTGAGGTCGTTTTGGTTGTTGTTGATTTATGTATCGGGGCCATTTGGCCCTTATAAAATAATTTTTGGATAAATGTATATAAGGCTTTCTTTCCCTTTCAGATTTTGAATTTTTCCTTTGCTTTATTATTTATGTTCACAAAGATTGAAATGTCTTAGCATGAAATAACTTAGGCTATGTTCGAAGGTTCAAACAAATCTTGCCTTTGAATTATTCTGTTTTAAGGCGTTTTGGGGGTTTGGTGTTACCATAAATTTCTCCCAAAGTAAGTAATTCGGATTATAGTTTGTCGAGGGTAGACTTTAGAACCGATGTTATGAAAAATTTTCTTTTTTGAAGGCCTAGTTTTTGTTAAGGGTCTCGGACATCTCTGAACCATGTTAATATGGTCGTAGGCTTTTAGTTCGGGAGTCACCTAGTGGACTTGATTTCCCGAGTTATCCGGGCTTGCCCAAGATAATAGTCCCCGAGCGGAGGTGGCTGTGGACTGTAAAATCTGGGGGTTGCCTAATAGGTCTTATGCCTTCGAGATCTAGTAGCTTGGGTCGTCCGAGTTTGTTTTCAGACGGCAGTCCCCTAATATTGTCAATGCGATCTTCGACACTGATTCATGATCGTTCTTTGATTCTAAGTTAGCACGATCCATTATTTCCTCATTAAAAACCTTACTAGAAAACCCATTTGGGACAAAACTCGTTCAAGGAAAAAAGAGTGCAACGCGTGCTTTCAGACCTAAAAACTTCATATTGCTTCTTGCCGACCACCTGCAAGTGTTAGTCCAAAATATAAATAAAAGAAAATGAATGGGGTCATACCTTAGAAGTAATATCGTTTTAGGTGAGTTACATTCCAATTGCTCAGTAATTGTTCATCGTTCATCGTTCTGAGGTTGTAAGGTCCTTTTCTGGTGATTTCGATGATATGATACGACCCTTCCCAATTCGGTCCCAACTTTCCCTCGTTCGGGTTTTGGGTGATCAACATGACCTTTCTTAATACTAAGTCCACGACATTGAAGTATCGAAGGTTGGCTCTTCTGTTATAATATCCCTCGATACGTTGCTTTTGGGCAGCCAACCGGACAAGGGCGGCTTTACGCCTTTCATCCAATAGCTCCAGGCTCATATTCATGACCTCGTCATTTGATTTTTTTGTTGCATAACAAAATATGATACTTGGCTCCCCGACTTCGAATGGTATTAGAGCTTCGGTATCGTAAACTAATTAGAACGGAGTGGCCCCAGTACTGGACTTCGAGGTCATACGTTATGTCCAAAGGACTTCGGGTAGGATGTCCTTCCATTTTCCTTTAGCGTCGGTCAACCTCTTTTTAAGGTTCTGGAGTATGGTTTTGTTGGTCGATTCGGTTTGTCCGTTCCCACTAGGGTGGTAAGGTGTTGATAGGATCCTCTTGATCTTGTGGTCTTCGAGAAACTTGGTCACCTTACTACCGTTGAATTGTTTCCCATTATCGTACACGATCTCGGCCGGCATTCCGAACCGACATATGATGTGGTCTCAAATGAAATAGATGACCTCCTTCTCCCTGACCTTCTCATATGTCTGGGCTTCAACCCATTTAGAAAAATAGCCAGTCACAAATAAAATAAATTGAGCCTTGCTGGGTACCCATGGAAGGGGGCCGATAATGTCCATCCCCACCATGAACGGTCATGGCGATAAAACTGAATGCATCAGCTCCCTGGGTTGGTGTATCATCGGAGCATGTCGTTGGAATTCATCACATTTTTATACAAACTCCTTCGCATCCTTTTGCATGTCGATCCAGTAATAACCTAATCTGATCACCTTCCGAACCAATGATTCGGCGCCCGAATGATTTCCATAGGTGCCCTCGTGAATTTCCCTCAGAACGTAATCAGTATCTTCTGGTCCTAGACATATATAGTCAGTGGACCATCGAAGATTCTCCTAAACAAGGTTCCATCCTCGAATAAACAAAATCGGGTTGCCTTTGTATAGAGGGCCCTCGATTCTTTTAGATTCAGAGGTAGCTTTCTGATTTTTAGATATTCTACATATTTGTTTCTCCAATCCCAAGTTAAGCTTGTACAGTTGATCTCGGCGTGACCCTCTTCTACCACCGATCTCATGAGTTGCACTACTGCTCCCGAATTAAGCTTATTGTCTTCGACCGACGACCCTAAGTCAGCAAGGTCATCGGCTTAACTATTTTGATCCCAAGGTACGTGTTGTAAGGTCCACTCCTTGAACTGATGTAATGCTACCTGCAACTTATCCAAGTATCTTTGAATTCGTTCTTCTCTGACCTCGAATGTTCCATTAACTTGGTTTACCACGAGGAGGGAGTCACACTTAGCTTCAATCACTTCCGCCCCCAAGATTTTGGCTAGTTCGAGACCTGCAACCATGGTCTCATATTCGGCCTCGTTGTTAGTCAATTTTATAGTCTTGATAGATTGTCTAACCATATTGCATGTTGGCAGTTTCAAAATGATTCCGAATCCGGACCCTTTTGCGTTCGAGACACCGTCCGTGAAGAGGGTTCAAATTATCGAGGATGTCCCCGAGTTTACCAACAACTCTCGTTCGGCCACGGGTATTAGGGCTGGCAGAAAGTCGGCCACGAAATCTACCAAAGTTTGAGATTTGATGGCTGTCCTCGGTCGATATTCAATATCGTACCCACTGATTTCAACGACCCATTTGGCCAATCGTCTCGAGAGCTCAGGTTTGTGCATAATATTTCGCAGTGGGTAAGTTTTTACAATATATATAGGGTGACACAGAAAATAAGGTTTTAGTTTTCTAGAGGCGCTTAGCAAAGCGAGCGCCATTTTTCTAGGTGAGGGTACCTAGTCTCGGCCTCCCCTAGGGTCCCGCTAACATAGTAAACTGGAAATTACGTACCTTGTTCTTCTCAAACCAGGACTCCACTTATCGCTATTTCTGATACTACTAAATACAAGTACTACTGCTTTTCTACTTTCGGTGTATGAAGCAACGGTGGACTCGATAAATATCGTTTGAGCTCCTCCAAGGCCCGTTGACACTCCGGGGTCCATGTAAAGATGTTCTTCTTTTTGAGCAGTGAAAAGAATCGGTGACTCTTATCAAATGGCCTCGAGATGAATCACCTAGGGCGGCTATGCGTTCGGTTTATCTTTGCACAGCCTTCACGTTGTCCACAACCATGATATCTTCGATGGCTTTGATTTTGTTGAGCTTGATCTCGATTCCTCGATTGGATACCATGAACCCGAGGAATTTACCTGATCTGACTCCAAATGCACACTTCTCTAAGTTCAGCTTCATATTGTACTTCCTCAAAATGTTGAAAGTTCCCTGCAAATGTTTTAAATGGTCCTCTGCTCGCTGGGACTTAATCAACATGTCGTCAATATAAACCTCCATTGATTTTCCTATTTGTTTCTCAAACCTCCGATTTACTAGGTGTTGATAAGTGGTACCAACATTTTTAGTCTGAATGGCATCACGTTATAGCAGTACATGTCGTACTTGGTAATGAAGGAAGTTTTCTCCTGATCATCTGGGTCCATCCATATTTGGTTGTACCCTGAATAGGCATTGAGAAAGATGAGGATCTCGTGGCCGGTCGTGGCATCAATCATGCAATCGATGCTAGGCAGAAGGAAGTAGTATTTCGGACAGGCTTTGTTCAAATCCTTATAGTTTACACACATTCTTAGTTTGTTCCCCTTTTAGGGACTACCACTACGTTTGTTGACCAATCCAGATATTTTACCTCCCGAATGAACCCTATTTTAAGGAGTGTAGATACCTCGTCCTTGATGAAAGAGTGTTCGACCTCGAACTCGGACCTCCTTTTCTACTTGACCGGATGGAATTTCGGGTCCAGGCTTAGCTTGTTGGTGCTTATTTATGGGGGAATCCATGTCATGTCAAGATGGGACCAAGCAAAATAATCCATGTTAGCTATAAGAAACTGAATGAGTTTTTTCTGAGCTCGGGAGTTAACCCTGTGCCAGGTATACCTTTCGATTGGGGAGATGTTCGATCAATATGACCTGCTCTAGCTCTTCGACTGTTGATTTGGTAGCGTCAAAATCATCGAGGACTATAAAGGATCGAGGAACCCCATAATCATCATCTTTGCAGTCCCCTCCTTGTCTTGTTGGGTCGAGGCAGGCATCAGTAACTGCTATTTGGCTTCATGTTTTGCTTTCGAGCTTGGTTCCTTTGATAACGAGAGTGTTGATATCGAAATTATTTCATTGACTGCAAATATCTCCTTTACGGCTGGTTGTTCTCTGTAGATCATCTTAATCCCTCCCGGTGTCGGGAATTTTAACACTTGGTGAAGGGTTGAAGGCACTGCCCTAATGTTATGGATCCATGGCCTTCCGAACAGGGCGTTGTATCTCATGTCACCTTCGATCACATAAAGCTTGGCTTCTTGGATGCTCCCGGTGGCATTGACTGGTAACATTATTTCCTTTTTAGCGGTTTCACATGCCATGTTGAATCCATTCAGGACTCGGACTGCGGGCACAATTTCATCTTGTAGACCGAGGTGTTCTACGACTCTCGACCGGATGATATTGGCTGAGATACCTAGATCAATTAACGCACGCTTAACCCGAGATTTATTTATGAGTACAGATATTACCAGAGCATCATTCTGAGGTTGCACGATCCCCTCTGCGTCCTCGTCACTGAAAAACAAGGTTCCTTCTGATTTCTAATCCCGAGTCTGTTTTTCCATTGTGATGGACACTTTGGTGCATTCCAACATCGGTCCTTGAGGGACATTGACTCAACCGATGATCATATTGATAACGTATTGAGGTTCTTTTGGTTCGGTATGTTTGTTAGAGTCCATGTTTCTGAAATTATTCGTAGCTCGATCGCTCAGAAATTCTCGAAGGAGCCCGTTGTTGAATAATCGGGCTACTTCTTCTCTCAATTGTCGACAATCCTCCGTTTTGTGGCCATAAGTGCCATGATATTTGCACATTTGGTTGGGACATCTTTGGGATGGATTGGTTTGTAAAGGTCGAGGCCATTTGGTATGTTTGATGCGCTCGATAGCCGATACGATGACAGCCGCATCAACATTAAATTTGTATTTCGATAATCGTGGTGCTTCTTTAGGTCCGATAGGCATGTCGAATCAATTCTTGCTCATGAGCCCTCGAGATATCTGACCTCGATCGCTTCTCCTTTCATTTCGCATAGAACTTCACCCAAATCTGATGCTTCTACGATTTCCATTATATGGCGGGTACCGATCTCTGTTCGACCTCAGTTCCCGATCAATATCTCCCTTGATTCTATCAACAGGCCTGGCATGATAAACGGACCAGGATTGTCTTTGACCCTGATCTTTGATTGGTACCGATTATGCACATCGGCCCAAGTAACTGTCGGGTACTCTATTAAATTCTGTTGCAACTGATTTGAAGCCACCGAGCTTCGAATATTGATTCCTTGGATAAAGGCTTGAACGGCCCAATCATTATTGACCGGTGGTAGGTCCTTCCATTCCATTTGGAATCGAGACATGAATTCTTTGAGCATTTTAGTGTCCTTTTTGCCTTACCTTGAAAAGGTCTAACTTCCTGGTCTCGACCTTGATGGCCCCGGCGTGTGCCTTACGAAAAAATTTGCAAGCATAGTAAATGAGTCAATAGAATTAGGTGGTAAATTATGATACCATATCATATCTCCCTTTGATAGGGTATCTCCGAATTTCTTTTAATACAGATTCGATCTCATCATCCTTTAGATCATTCCCTTTGATGGCACATGTGTAACAGGTTACATGCTTGTTCGAGTCGGTCGTTCCATTGTATTTAGGAATCTCGAGCATGCGGAACATTTTGGGGATCATCTTGGGAGCCGCGCTCAGGGGAAAAGGTTTTTACATGAACTTTTTGAAGTCCAGGCCCTTCAATATCGGCGGTGCTCCCGGGATTTGATCGAACCTGGAGTTGTAGATTTTCACCTTCTTGTCGTTTGCCTCAATCTTCTTTTCTCCTGACTCAATTCACTTTGTCAGTTCCTCAAGCATCTTTATGATTACAGGATTTGTCCCCGATTCTTTCTCGTTCGATCTCCTTGAGACCGATTCAACTCTGTGGACAACTTCCTAGGACGGCTCAGGCTGAATCCTAGTCAGTGGCCGATTATGGTTCTGGAGTTGGGCTATCACCGCCTGTTAAGTCTGCAACATTTCGAAGATCACCTACAGGTTTATTCTGCCATCTTCGTCGCCATGTGCTTTGAGCGGCTTACGGATGTTGTCCTCGGGATCGGTGGCCAAATTTGCGTTGATGGCTACATGTGAGCTGATGTGGATTGGATCTGCAATCGGGGTTCTATTGAGATCGACCAGGGGTGCGTCATTCCCCGGAGCTATGTTATCATTTTCGTCGTGGTGGCCGAGATCATTGTCAACGTGTAGGGTGCCGACTGAGAGTTTGATATTTTGGTCCTGGAATCAAAGACATTCCAAAGAACAAGCATAAAGTAGTGTGTGTTATGAAAGTTTGTATCAAATAACCACTATTATCCGTATGATCATCGATTGTACTTCTCTGAGATCAACCATAGTGGGCCTTCGATGTGCTCCCTCAAGGGACACACCTTGGGGTTGTACCTCACGTTCTGCTTTGGCTTCTCGAGGTTGGGTGTAGAGCGCATAGTAGCCCCAAAATCAAACTCCCCAATTTTGGCCGTATACATACATCACAGGTGTTTTAAGCTGGCTTCTGCTCTCTACTAGTTGGGGATTTCTTGTGGGGGATGTTGTAAGTTTATTCTAACTCAAAGATTTCTGCTTATGACAGGAAATTTGTATGTGTAAGATAATTTTTTTCCTTATGCACATTGCACAAAGAAAGGAAATTTGGATGATAATGAACGAGTACCTAAATTTCACGTTTGCCAAATTGGTTGTCCTTTTGTCATCAGCTTAACAGTCCATCTTATGAAGTAACAAGTTTCTCAATGGTCCACATATACGTTGGAAACCTGGCTCGCCTACTACATGAAAGATCGAGACTGAAACGAGATGAGTTGGAGACCGACCCTGGGTCCCTTCGAATCGAGGTATGAAGTTAGAACGTACTATCGAGCCTATAACTATGGAACCAACCCCGTCTTCGTTTAAGCTCAAGGAAATACTATCAGTCCGAATAACGGAAAGCCGAAATATCGGTTATCGGTCGGATATCATGGTGGGAATCTCGACCCGTATCCACGAGAGACTGACTAATTAGCTAATCATGATATTTCTTACCTTTTGTAGAATTGTATCTAAAATAGGACTCCCCTACTATATAGAGGAGGTCTGATTACTTGTAACACACATTGTAAAATGCATCCCAAAGCAATACATTGTTATTTCTAGTTATTATCTTGTCATTTTATTCTGACATCGATTGAGGCACTTCTTAACTCGAGGGTGACCAATATTCATGCTAAGACTATTCAATTTGTGTGGTTCACTTTTATTTTATTATCATTAATTTTAATATTAATCTATTTTCTCAATTTGTATCAAGTTATATCACGTATCCTTAAAACCATGTATAAATTCAATTGTTATCCGATTTTGAAAGTAAACAGTTTGGCGCCCACCGTGGGGCTCATGGAAGGCGGAAAAGCACCCAAATATACGTGTTTAGAGTTGACCGGGTTTGCAAGAATAGTACAAATCCGTACTAAGTTATTATACAGTTGTACCAATAGAATTTCCTCATTATTATTAGACATGTACTATATTGGGATTCCCCCTCCTATATGAAGAGGACCCTTGTCATTTTGTAGACGGAGGATATATTGAATACAAATATAACATTCTCTGATCTTTGCTTAAACAATTGTTCTACAAATTTATTGCTTATTCTTTCATTGTTTATTCATCGTTCATTTATTGTTCATCATTTATTGCTCATCATCAACTCATTAAAGGCTGCCTTCGAGATCCCACATCGCCGAGATCGAGGCCCTCATCCTTATAACCACGTCGGTTTGTTTATCATTCCTTGCTCATTTACACTTAGAATTATTCACATAAAAACCAGTATTAAGATAAATCACGTATTTTTAGAACCACAAAACAAATATAATTGTAAATACCATTTTCCAGGTAAACTATTTAGTGCCCAACGTGGGGCTAAAAATAATAGTGATTATTTTGGTGCTAGTTTTCTGATAACACACGTTACTCTTCACACTTTTTCTTGTCAAAGATTCTTTAATTTCAGGCTTAATCATGTCTAGCACACTAAATGCACCTCTTCACGACAGTGAAGGACTTAGAGAAAATAGTGGCATAGGGCTGGGTGTACCACCTGTAAACCCTGAGGGAGTACCAAACGTGGAGCCAGTTGGTATCAGCTCCCACAACATTCTAAACACGGAAGTAGGCGCAGACCCCGTAAGGAACGAATGCAGGGAATACCAGGCTGGAGGGCAAGAAGCGCGAGGAATGGAAGAAGGAGGAGTCAGCCTCTAAGTCATTTTTGAAATGTTGCACGCACAACAAATGGCTATTGTTCAGCTGCAAAGTCAACAAAAACCCTAAGCATAGCAGCAGCGGAAATGGCTCCTCGAGTCGAGCAGGCACCAGAGAGATCGAGTAACAATGGCTCAGCAGCGGACCCCACTATTATGAAAATGCTCGAGGACCTTACCAAAAGGATTGAATTAGGAGAAAAGAAGATAGAGGCTAACGACAAAAAGTAGAGACTTATAACTTGAGGGTCGATCAGATCCCCAGGGCACCCGATTCTGAGGGGGATTCAAAGAAGTTCGTGCAGAGACTATTCCCATCAAGTGCAGCTCCAAAGCCCATCCCAAAGAAATTCAAAATGCCAGATGTCCCGAATTATAACGGGACCACATACCCCAATGAGCATATTACCGCTTATACTTGTGCTATAAAAGGGAATGACTTAAAGGATGACAAGATCGTATCCGTCTTGCTGAAGAAATTTGGAGAAACATTGTAGAAGGGGGCCATGATGTGGTATCATAACCTACCCCCGAACTCGATGGATTCATTTGCCATGTTGGCAGATTCTTTTGTGAGGGCACACGCTGGTGCCGTCAAGGTCGCCACCAGAAAGTTCGATGTCTTCAAAATCAAACAGAGAGAGAATGAGATGATAAGGGAATTTGTATCTCGCTTTCAGATGGAACAAATGGAATTACCACCAGTCTCTGATGACTAGGCAGTATAGGCCTTCACTAAAGGTTTGAACGAACGAAGCTCGGTAGCCTTGAAGCAGCTAAAATAAAATTTGATCGAATATGCCGCCGCAACCTAGGCGGATGTGCACAACATGTATCAATCGAAGATCAGGGTCGAAGACGACCAATTAGGAGCCCCCTCGGGCTCAATATATCCTAGCAGGCTCTTAACGAAGGAACAAAGGTTTACAGAAAGGGAGTCGAGGCCAAACAAAGAAATATACCAGCCATTTGTAGAAGATCGAAGAAACGCCCCAAGGTGTAATATACCTTGAAGCGATCGAAGGACTGATTGAGGTCAAAGCTCCCGGGGACTCATGTGCAAAACCGGGTTCAATAAGCACACTGGGCCGATAGAGGCACCCCGGCTATCCGAGTATAACTTCAACTTCGATGCCTCGGGCATCTTATTGGCCATAGGTAAAATCAAAGATACCAGCTGGCCAAAACCCATACTGTCAGACCCTTTGCAGAGGAACCCTAACTTGTATGCAAATATCACGACACCCACGGTCATAGAACCAAAGATTGTAGACAGCTTCGAGAAGAGGTAGCCCAACTGATCAGCGAAGGGCACCTTCGAGAGTTCCTCAGCGACCGAGCCAAACCCAATTTTGGAAAAGAGAGGTGAACGGGACAAACGAACCAGAATAACCACAGCACATCATCCATCGATGCCCCACAGGGACCCGTTGTCAAGCGAATGAAAATATCCATCACCAGGGAAAATGTTACACCCCATAAATGTTTAAATTGGTGCAAATTTAAGTTTATTTTTTTCACATTATAAACTTATGGTCCCTTTAATTATAGGACGCTTAATTTTCATCTTTCTGATATCTAATCAAACATATTTTGCTATAAATTATCCTACATATATATGTGTTTTATCCTTCCTCTTAAAAACTAATTTAACGGATCTAAACTTAAAAATAAGGAGTACAAGTACAAAACTTCCTCTTACAGACAAAGATGAGTAAATAAATACTCTGATTATAACATATGTTAGGTTCATGAAAAGGCCAAAAATGTGCAACAAGTGTCTTGATAGGAATTGAATTTTATTCTCTACAAAGTCGGGCCATTCCTAGTCATAAAAAGTTCTCTCTTAGAATCTCTCTCTAAGATGAACTGTCAACCTCTTTGAAAACCAAAACACTATCCCTCCAAAACCACCTGACAACCGTCGCAAAATGATTTGGAAAAGTTTCCATCCTTCAAAGATAAATTGTTGGAGTCAAATCCAATGGATTTTACTCCTACAATAGAACAGGAAGATATGGTCTACACAACAAACTCAATGGAAAAAAGGAGTTTGTGCATGATCCAGAAGATAGCATAAGAGGTTTTATAAAAAATTTCCTCTCCACGGAAGATAGACAACATATCTATGAACCATGGAAATATTCTATCATAATCAAACTAGTAGGAAAATATATGTTACATCATTATCTAAATAGAAAAATTCAAGATCTATGGAATCCAACGGAAGATTTCTCACTAATTGATCTTGGATAAAACTATTATATCAGCAAATTCAAAAGGAATGAAAACATGGACAAAGCTATCCATCAAGGTCCATGGTTCATAAATGGCCATTTTCTGTCCATCTCCAGATGGAAACCAAACTGTGTCGCTAAAATGAAAAATTAACTACCTCCGCAGTATAGATTAGGCTCCTTTAATTGCCAACGGAATTTTACGATGGTAAAATCCTAGAAAAATTGAAAATGCAATAGGGCGCCTACTAAAAATAGGCACATGTACATCAACAACCCTAAGAGGTCGATATGCAAGGATTTGTGTTGAAATTCCTCTAGAAATCCCAATCCAACACTTCCTCTTTGTTGGACACCATAAGCAATACATTCACTATGAATGGGAAGATTTTCTTTGCAAAAATTATGGTCGATTTGGCCACACAATGAGACAGTGCAACTATATCAAGAAACAAAGTAATGATCTTCACCATGCAGGAGAAGAACATCAACCTACAGATACAAAGGGAGATACTGAAGCAGAATGGATAACTGTTTCATTCAATAAGAGAAGAAATCAAGGTAGAAAAATTCCATCTCAACATATCAACACCCAAGCAAAAGGCAGTAATGGTCCGGATATATCAGTTAAATTGTTCAATGCTAATACAGGTAAGTATTTGGATACTCAAATGCTTCAATATAAATCTAAAGATCATCCCACTTCTAATCTGCCCTCAAAAGCTAATACTCAACCAATCATTATTAAAGATCAAATCACTAGTCTAGCCAAAAACCACTTCTTAGACAATAAGCAAACGGTTTCTCCAAAAACCACTATGGCTAATATTAATTTTCTTTGTAATAATAAATTTATTCAATTAAGTGATGACTTGGCCTTTGGAGAAAATGACATTTGTATGAGTGACTCCAACGTGGCATCAAATTATTCTACCATTTTAGATACAAACAATGCCATGCAAAATAGTACCTTAATGGACACTACTAACCCTCCTAATAATCATACCCCTACTACCCTAAACCCCCTCTAAAGCAAAAATCTTTCCAAAATCTAGTGTTATCCGAAGGATCTCAACAAAATCCTTCCTTAAGATTTGGCAAATTGACCATCCCACCGCATGTTGGACAAATGGCAATGGAAGAAGAAAAGGGAAACCAAATGGCCACACCCTTAGAAAACCAAAAAGATGCAATCAATAGTCCTATATATCAAAACATTGAGCAACTAAAAGACACAAAAGTGGAATGCTCAATCATTGATTCTTCCATCAATCCTCTCCTCCCCTCCATTAATATCATCCCCACGCCTACTCTTAGTTCATTAAATACTCCTTATCATATCCAAAATGCCAAGGATTCTATCATCCCTACGAAGGAGAAACCATCTAATTCAAATTATACGCCAACACAGACCTCTCAACATGGAAAACATTCCACCCTTTCACCCTCAGGTTCACCCTCAGATAATTTATGCCCAACACCCTCAAACACAAGACTATCATCCTACCAGTTGGATGGAGCTAGGCCTCATAGGCCATGTAATATCCTTCACGGTCCTAATCAACGGTCAAGAGGCAATAGTAATCCTCCACAACACCCAATATCTAGCATAACTCATAATGGAAGGAATGAGGTTAACCATGAACAACTATCTAAACCAAGTTTGGCTAAACAACATCATTCATCCAATGGCACCATCATTAAACCCTCAAATAACTTAGGTAATGAGAGAGCAATGAAGCATTCCACCCCAGTTCAATCCCATAAATACTCAAAATGCTCCATTGGACCTTCCCTTCTTCCCCACGGAGATGTACACGCATCTCAATCCCATCTTTATTCATTGGGACATCAACCAGGGGAACCAGGAGATTCCAAACCCACCGGTACCCCCTCCAGTATCTCCACAACATCACCAGGCAGACCCAATACCCGGTCCAGTAGAAGAAGAAATGGAGGAGGACATTATCCCTCTAAACCTAAACTTAGGGAAAGTCCTAGAACTCTCAAACCTAGACGGAATAAAAAAATTCTCTTCACCTAGAGACACGAGAAGAGGCATGTGCTCAGCTGCCCATTAGCCCTATACAAGTTCTCGATGGACATCCGTCCATCATACGATCCAATAGTGGGCAACAAAGCGATGATCCTAGTACCTTCAGTGAGAAGAAACCCTATCTTTTTTTGGGGGGGGGGGGTAAGGGAGAATGGAGAGAGGGAAAATCTAGAAGTTAATCTATCAATGAACCATCCTACAAATTTTGTAATTTGGAATATATGGGGAGGGAACAATGAAAATTTCAAGAGAAATTTTAGGGAAATGATTGATACTCATAGGCCCTGCATGGTGACACTGTTGGAAACAAGAATGGTTAACCATGCAGCCTTGCTTAATGATTTTGGGTTCACGGAGATGATTGAAGTTCCTTCGTAGGGCCAGTTAGGAGGCATGGTTATGATGTGGAATGATGAAGTAATCAATGTTCAAAATGCAGTATGTAGGAACTAGGAAATCTATGCAACCATAGAGGTATTTCCTATACGTAAACCTTGGCTTTTTATTCTATATATGCTAGTACTTGTGTCTACAATAGAAATATAATGTGGGAGCATCTAGAAAATATTAGCAACTCTTATAAAGGGCCTTGGCTAGTAGGAGGTGACTTTAATGATATTTTAGCCGCTAGTGAAAAATTCGGTGGTAAACCTATTAAGGATAGTAGAGCTAGGTACATATGGTCAAAAATCAGTAAGTGTAACTTGCTCTATCTAGGCTTTAAAGGTAGTAAATACACTTGGACAAACAACAGGCATAATAAAAAGGTCTTATAATGGAAAGATTAGATAAAGTTTTTGGAAATGAGGAGTAGATTGAACTCTTCCCTAAAAGCTGAATAATCCACCTGCCTAGAACCCACTCTGACCATAACCCTATTCTTATAGAATTAATTCCTAAAAATAGGTTTCTTCATAAAATACCTTTTAGACTAGAGACTTTTTGGTGTAAACATCCAGAATTTCAGACTATAGTGAAAAATAATTGGCATGGTAGTGACTACTTCAAAGCCAGCCTTAACTTTGTGGAAAAATTAAAACCCTGGAAAAATAGCACCTTTGGTAATATTATGGGAAGGAAGAGGAAATTACTAGCTAGACTCCAAGGTATCCAAACTTTCAATAGTTATACTACCAGTACTTTCCTTCGTAATTTAGAATTAGATCTTAAAAATGAATACAATGACTTTCTAAAAATTGAGAAAGATTATTGAAAACTAAGGTCTAGAGTCTTGTGGCTAAATGAAGGAGACACAAATACAAAATTCTTCCATGTCTCAGCCACCAATAGGAAAAGAAGAAACAAAATTAATTTCTTCAAAGATGATGCTGGTAATTGGATTAATGATCATAATCTGATTATGTCTCATGTTCATAATTATTTTACCTCTACTTTTACCACTTCTCACTCACAAACTAGCTGGGCTAACCCCCTAAATCATCATTTTAATTGTAATAAAATCAACCTAGGCAATCTAGATACCCCCTTCTAAACTCTAAAATTAAAAGAGCTATTTTTTCGTTAAAACCCTTTAAATCTCCTGGTCTGGATGGTCTACATCCTTTTTTCTTCCAAAAATATTGGAATCACATAGGTCAATTAGTTTGTAACCTTTGTCATGATATTTTCAACAACCAAGAAATCCCTTCTGAAATTAACAAAAATTTTCTCTACCTTATTCCTAAAATTCACAATGCCAACAAGATCCTTGGTTTATGCAATACTATCTACACTCTAATTACAAAGATCCTTGCAAATCGTCTTAAACTATTCCTCGATCAATTGATCAGTCCATATCAGGCTAGCTTCATGAAAAATAGAAGAGCGTCTGATAATGCCATCATCATCTAGGAACTGGTTTCTAAATTTAATAAATTAAAAGGAAAGCAGGGCCACATGATTCTAAAAATTGATCTAAAAAAGGCATTCGATCGTTTAGAATGATCTTTTGTTCATCACACTCTTGATTACTTTAAATTCCCACCCAAATTTTTTAAATTGTTACTGAGCTGTATCTCAACTAGTATTATAGCAATTTTAGTAAACGGATTCGTCACAAATTATTTTGATCCAAGTAGGGGAATAAGATAAGAGACCCCATTTCTCCCTATATCTTTATTCTCTGCTTGGAAATGGTCACTAGATACATAGAGCACCAAGTGGATACTAAAAATTGGGATCCCATATCCTTAGGAAATAGATGCCCAAAAATCTCTCATTTATTATTTGCAGACGATCTTACCCCAATGGCTAAAGCAAATGATAAATCATGTCAAGCCATTAAATATGGCCTTGACCAATTTTGTTCCCTATCAGGTCAATGCATCAATATTACAAAATCAAAAATACTCTTCTCCCAAAATTGTAATCATACTCTCATTAGAGATATTATCACTATGTTAGGTATCAAAAAAAGTACTAATGTTGGCACCTACCTAGGTTTTCCTATCTTAAACCATAGTCCAAAGCCTAGGGACTATCAATTCCTATTTGACAAGATGAGAACCAAACTTGCCTCCTGGAAAATGAAGTTCTTTAATCTGGCAGGAAGAACAACCCTTACAACATCATGCCTAAATTCCATACTCAACCACTACATACAATACACCCTTCTTCCCAAGCAAATCCTAAAAGAAATTGACAAAGTTCAAAGAGACTTTATATGGGGCAGCTCAATAGAAAAAAAGGAAAATTCACCTAGTCAACTGGTCTACCCTTTGCCAGCCTAAACCTAATGGTGGATTAGGTATCCATAATGCTTTGAATAAAAAATTGTGCACCTTAGCTAGCCTAAGTTGGAGACTTCTTACAAATGCCACAATCCCTTGGGCCAAGCTTATCATTATATACTATTGTACTAGTACCATAATGAATAAGTGTTCCTTCGTTTGGAAAAGTATTTTCAAAGGTTGGGAAAATTGCTCTAAGGGTATAATATGGTCCCCCCCACCTTCACTCCAATCTTAACATATGGGAAACAAATTGGATCCCTAAATTTGGTAACCTAAGAAAAAGTGTGATAGGCCCACCCTCCACTAGGGATACTATGACAAAAAATTAGAGATATCTTCGATGGTTGCAATTGGAACTTGGATGGCCTATCCTTTCCTCTTCCTCCGGTACTATTAGCTAATATCACAAAGATCAAATTCGTCTCAAGGGCCCCTTTAATGATTTACCTATTTGGTCTCTCAACAAAAAAGATGTACTCACTACTAGTTCTTATCATACTCTTCTAGAAACACCAAAAAACACTAACTTAGAATTTGACTGGATTTGGAAACAAGACTGCCCCAATAAAATAATATATTTTTTATGGCAATGATCATGATTGAATCCCCTGCAGGAAATACCTTTCACAGATTGGGCTAAATATTGACCCTTACTGTTCCATCTGTAAATGTCCTAATGAAGAATTCATAAAACATATTTTCCTAGAATGCAAAGCCGTCAAAAAAATTTGGGCTTGCCTTCGATGGCAAAACCACAATAGCTTAAATGGTAACCACTGGCTCATCCAAGTAAGAGACCTTAACTATCCTCTTAATAACACCTACTTAAACTGGAACTCTTAGTTTCCCTTTATCATTTGGCACATTTGAATAAATAGAAATAATAATAACCATAATAGCACTACCAACCCTATCAATGATTCTCTTATTATACAGAGGGCTATAGATTTCAAATTACTCAAGGAAAAACTCTCTATAAACCCTCAGAAATTACTCATTAAAATTAATTGGCATAAACCTCCAATGGGTTGGTTTAAACTAAATGTTGGTACCAATTTCAATAATTATAACCAAAGTTGTGGCTTAGGTGGTGTTTTCAGGAATGCCAATGGTAATTGGGTGGTTGGTTTTACAAAATCGACTCATGCAAATGGTTCACTAGCAGTAGAATTGAAAACCCTAAGAGAAGGTCTCAAAACAGCAACGGATTGGAATCTATTCTCACTTGAAATAGAGATAGATTGCACAAAGGTAATACAGGCAATACATGAAGGTAATAATTTATTTAATAAGGTTTTGAATGATTGCAGGTGGTTAATGCACCAGCAGAAGGTTATCCTCCAACACACCTTCAGGCAGGGGAATAGGACAGCTCATCAACTAGCAAAAAAGTGCCTGAATATAAGAAGTCAAGTTTTTGGAGCAGCTGGAAGAAGTAATGATTAGGGGAGCAGTAAAAACGTTTTTGTTAGACCTCCAAGTGATGTAATATGTTTTGTGGATAGGGAAAGACTTGAACTTACTGCTGATGAAAAATTACTATCTTTTGAAGCTTGCCAACTGTTGGCAAGCTTAGGGGACCAATGTGTCCTTCGTGACACACATCTTATGATAATCATGTACTGAATGCTCTTTAGTTATTAATATATATATATTTCCTGTTTGCTCAAAAAAAAAAAGGCCAAAACTGTTTTAAGTAACTTAAAAAATTTAGCGGAATATCTCTAGGTCTGAAATTATAATTACGAAACTTAGGATCAAAATTGGGAGTTTTCTTTACTTTATTCTTAGCCATGAAATTTGACTCAAGTGATTTTATTCAGTTTTTTTTTTCTTGAAGGATTTAAGTGATATATATTGAAATTGTAAAATCTTTCTACATTATGAAATATAGTTTAACCTGTGATAGTTTATTAATTATATTATTTTTAACATAAATTAATGCTTAATTATAAGATAAATACACTTGTAATTATTACGCGTATTGTTTTACACCATTAGTGCATTTGAACTCAAACTTTTTCTTTACTATATTTGGCCTTCTTTAGTATATAAGCTAGTGTAGTCGGTTACAATCAGAAATATGCAATTTAAATATATGCAGTATGAATATTTTCAGACGGTCATCATGTCTAATTCTTATTTTTTCTATTAACAAGAACTCAAAGTCCCTTGGTTTTCCTCTTGGTTCCATTCTACATACAAAACGAAGTTTGTATTACTACAACTTCAACTTCTATTACGTACTTACTACTATGACTTACGAGGTTATATAAGTAGCTGTAATGTTGCTGACAGCATAAATAATTTTTCTACTAGTATAAGATTATTTAAAGTACAATTATATCGGCTGATAATTTGAAAAATAAAATAAAAATTCTGTTAAAATCATTTAAACTATATTACACTGAATATGTAAGTTCTGAGAAGGTCTGATAATGAATATAGTGTATGTATTTATTTTGTATGGTATTTTAAGTGGAATATTTTAGTTTGAAAAAAAAATGATTTTATATAATTATTAATATTACTACTTTTAATTATACACAAAATACGAGAAAGCTTATGCGATTTTCTTATTTGTAAAGATATAAATTGTTTTTGAACAAGAAAAGAATGCTATCTTTTTACCATTTTAAGAATTAAGCGTACGGAAACTTTTACTCTTTATATGAGATTAGAAAAATTAGAAGTTGAGAAAATATATGTATATTTACATGGATATTTTAATGAAATAATAATATATAAATTTATTTTACATGGTACACATGACCGTAATAGTACGGTGTATAAAGTATATTAAAAATAAATAAATTTTTAAGTAATTTAAGACAATTCTTAATTATGTAGGTAATTAGTTAATTACCGAGTAACGGAACATTACCTAATTACCTAATAAATGAATAAAGATTAAACTTTTTGCACCCATCCCACGTGGCAGCAAGGCCATAACCAAATAGTGACTCTTAACTTATTTTTTCAAGGTGGCAACTTATTAGTAAATGTTCATTATCTGATTCAATCTATATCAAGACCAATCAACTCAATAAGGAAAAGTAAGAAAAATAATATCTCGAGCATAACACTTTTTGGAGTGTGGAAGTTATAGCTATGTGGGTGAATCTCTCAACTGTAGCTCTTTAGGTTAATTCAAGGGTTTATTGCTTTCAGAAAGGGGCGAAGAAGGCAGGAGTACTTATAGTAATACTAGAGAGTTGATTTCTGTGATTGGTGCAAGTGGCATCAAGAAAGCAGTTTCAATATTCTTTTCTGGTTTAAATGGAAGAAATTAGATTTTTAACCTGGATAATGCGAGAAAAGTTTAGGCAAATTGGGTTACGCAGAGGCAGGTATTTGTTGAAGATGAGTTAAATATATATTGAAGGCTACAAATTAGGAGGAAGCATTGCTGTAAAAAAACCTTGAAACGACAAAGCAAGTGAAGCAATTCTTCACGCTTCATACGTAAAGCCGTGCGATTTAGAGAAGTTCGCACTTCAAACAATGTTGAAAAATATTGATTCCAACGAAAATCTGTCATTTTCTTTAATTTCAACTTTGCGGAGTTGGATTGATATCGGCTCAGGTATGCTAAGGTTATCCCTTATTTCTTTTGGCATAATCTATACGATATAAACGAAATGAGCAAATGCGCAATTTCCATAAACGACTCTATTCATAGAAATGCTAGAGATGCTTATGTTCTTGATTTTCCATGTGTCATATTATTCTATCATCTGTTCCTGGGTCTCAGAAAAATACGTAAGTTGAAAAAGTTTACTTCATGATATTATTCAAAGGCATAATGGTCTTATGACACTCCAAGAGATTTTATTGATGTACTTCTCATGCATTGCATTCATGTACATTGACCCATGACCAGATGGCATTATATACGCGTATATATTTATGTATATATGTATATACCAGAAGGCGTTATATACACATATATTATATGTATATGGGATATGGGAAAAGGTTACGGCGTTATATACGTACCACCACCTGATCAGCTGGTATACGTTGATGATTTGCCCACAGTGGCCGAGATGATATGATGGGATGCCCTCAGAGGCTTGATGATGTTATGTACGTACAAACCTAAGCATTACATGACATTTATATGCATATGCATGACATTACAAATATTTGATGATTTACAGAGCTATCCAGACTTACAGGTTGAGTCCTTCACTCCATGTTTCTTCCATGTTCTTTATATACTGATTTACATGCCTTACATACTCAGTACATTATTCGTACTGACGTCCTTTTATTAGGGACGTTGCATTCATGCCTGTAGGTATAGATAATCAGTTAACAATCCATCATAGTAGACGAGATTGACATTCAGCGAAGGATCAGTAAGACTCTACCTCATTCGGAGTGCAGCCGAGTCTATGAGTCATCGTGTTAGGGTTTTGCTACAGACTTATGGGTAGGCTGGTACCCTGTCCCATTTGAGGTGAAATGATCGTAGAGGCTTTGTAGACAGAGATTCAGATTTTACAGTATGTCAGAGGCCTTGACGGCCCATATGTATTCATATTTTAAGAACGATAGTTTATTGATACAATATTGCCCACTTACAGTTGTACATTACGAGTTGTGGTCATGTTGGCCCATGATAATTACCAAAAAAATGAGTTACAGAGTGGTTTGCTCGGGCCAATACGACACCGGGTGCCAGCCACGCCTCCCAAGGTTTGGGGTGTGACAGAAAAGAGAACTCGGAGTTACATACCAGAGGATGCTCTCAGATTCAGCGAAGAGGATATTGGGATCTTGTCTCAGCCTCATAATGACGCACTAGTAATTTCTTTTATTTTGGATAAGTTTCAAATTAAACATGTGCTCGTGGATCCAAGTAGCTCAGCCAACATAATCAGGTCGAGGGTGGTGGAGCAGCTCGGACTGCTCGATCAGATTGTACCCGCCTCTCGAGTCCTCAATGGATTCAACATGGCGAGCGAGATAACGAAAGGAGAGGTCATCCTCCCGGTCGACGTGGCCGGTACAATCCAAGATACCAAGTTTCATGTCATCGAAGGTGACATGAGGTACAATGCCTTACTTGGAAGGCCGTGGATACACAGTATAAGGGCAGTTCCATCAAATCTTCATTAAATGATGAAGTTTTCAACCAAGGATGGAGTAAATGCGGTGTACGGGGAGCAACATGTGGCAAGAGAGAAGTTCGCGGTGCACGACGCAGCACTGGCATCAATGCCCTCAACATCAAAGAAGCCAAAAGGAAATCAAATGGCCAAATAGCAACCACAACCTACATTCTCGACTCCACCCGAATGAGTGAATAAAGGACCATGTCGCGTCCTCGGAGCAAATAATTAAAACGGATCGAGGCTCTAACAATATTGATGCTAAGGTACGACCTTCTCCCTTTTCATTTATGTTTTATACTAACTTACTGCAGGTGTTTGATTGAAAGGAATCGAAGCGCCCTCCAGCTCAAAGACCTTGGGTTTTAAAGCATGCATTGCGCTCTTTTCCCTTAAACCGATTTTATCCCAAACGGGTTTTACCGACGAAGTTTTTAACGAGGAAACATCCATATGCTACCTAAGGAGAACCCATCAAGTATTCAAGGCTTCTCTTCGATCAACCTCAAATACTGGGGGGGCATCACCCTAGAAGGCCACCCCATGGAAGAAACTGAACTATGCCTAGGAGGACCTCGATAGGAGAATGTTGTATTGGGAAAAACGGTCAAATGAACTGTGTCCATATAGAATAATCGGGCCTCCAAAGGCAAAAAAACATGTTTGCATATATCAAATAATTGAGGAAGCCCCTTTGCTTATCAAAACACTGTGCCTCAAAGAAATTCACTACTTTCTCACAAGACGGCTCGAGGGCCAAAAAAATCTCGAACACTCGAGGACTGTCACCGACAGTCAGCTTATCAAGCCATCAAAAACTCAAATTTGTAAGACCTTGATCAGGGAAACTTCGATCTCATAAGCCCTCAGTGAGGCAACCCCAAATATGTAAGACCTCAACGAGGCATGCCAAAACGTATAAGACCTTATAAAGGCATAACCCCTATATTAAGACCTAGACTATATATCGAACTTGTAAGACCTCTAAAAAAGCATACCCTCGATATAAATGCTGAGGTCATCTCACCCGGGGACTATCGACTACGGTCATATCAAAAGGCTCCGTCCAAACTAACGTGGCTCGGAGACGACTGACCGCCGCCATAATATTAAAGGCCTTCAACTACTTCGAAAATGCTTCGAAAAGAACCGCAAAGGAGGTTCAATCATATCATCTCCAAACAATGACAAGGCTCCGAGACAATCAGTCTTCAGTAAAAAGGCTTCAAAAAATCAGCCTTCAAGAGAACCTCCCGAGGTACTCAATTATCGTCACATATCGACTCATAATCGAGGTTATTATTTGAGCCATCGAAGAGTCAGACGAACACAAAATATGCCAAGGCATAATCAAAACTTCAAAGTCTTCTGCAAAAACGGGGAAAACTATAGCCATATTAGAGGTCGCATCGACCCAATCTAAGAGAGCCTAAGGGCCAACGCGTAAGAGCCTAAGGGCCAGCCTAAAAAGCCTAAGGGCCAATATGTTGAAAACCTAAGGGTCAATGAGCCTGAGTCAAAACTTGATTCGAGGACTGAGCCCTGAACGGTCAACTATTATCAATTACTCATCAAGCATAACGTAAGGGTTCCTATCTTAAAAGTCAACATATCGGACTAATTATCGACAAGCATCAATACTCAAAACATAAACAAAGACACAAGCAAGTGGAAATTCATATGAAGGGAAAACCAAAGGTTTCCTATTTTATTATTATGAATAATGGTACAAAGATACATTTACGACACTCCTGCAGGGAGCCCTATACAAATAACAAGAAAGAAAAACCTAGTTTGTCCTCAGGAACTTAGCCTTTACCCCTCGGGGACTATGTCACCATCAGCTCCCTCAGGACCAGCTCCCTCACCGACCCCCTCCTTGTTGTCTTCAGCATCAAAGACGAGGAACTTGGCATCGAACTCATCCTCCTTGTCCTGCTCTATCTCCTCCGAGAGATTGAAGCTTTTACCATGAATCTCCTCGAGCATTTTCCCTACGGATTTGCATCGGGCATATTCATTGCTTCTCCTCTCTCGATCGGAAGCCACCTCAACTTCATACGAGCTTCAGCACCATCTTTCAGATAAATGGCCACCTTTTTATCGGCCTTTGCTCGAACCTCCTCGGCTTTGGCTCGAGCGTCCACGACTTCGGCCTTCATCTTCAAAATATCTATTTCAAGCTTAGCAATTTTGCTTGTCTAGACTGAGTTACCTTGTCGAGCATTACAAAGCTGTATCTTGAGGGCGGAGGCATTAGCCAAAGTGTTCCTTTTTGCCGCGACATGAACATCTATCTGTGCCTTCAAATCGTTGCATTCAGAATGGACCTGGTCGGCTTTGCCTCGAAGGCGCTCCAGCGTCTCTGTCTTTCTATGCAACTAGGATATCGAAATGTTAGTTTTCGAAGATGGGAGAAAAGGCATGTATTCCCTCAAAATAGAAGTTACCTGTTTCTCGAGGTTGCCTTCGTAATCACGACTTCGGTCCAACTCCGATCAAAAATGTATCAGCTATCTTTTCTTCTTATCACAAAGAAGCTTGAGGGATTTCTCCCCATTCAAGGCCTTACGCAACTTAGCATCACAACAAAGAAACTCAGACTTGAGCTTATCGAAGGCCTACGGGAAAGAAAAGTTCATTTAAAAAGGAGAGAGTATGAAGCTGGAAAAGTTATAATAACTTCAAAACTTACCATAGAGCAGAGCCGTTGAGCTTCCTCGAAGGTCGACTTCACATCTACCGGCTCGGTCTCATCGGCCCCGGTAGAGCCACCTGAGGCGCTCTGATTGGGCGGAGATACGTCGAAGCCCATTCCCCTTGGAGTGCTTCCCGACGTCTGAAAACCAGCCGCCAAATCAGTTAATGAAGGACCTTCACCTTTCCTCACTTATGGAATCTCTTTCTCAAGACTAGGGGCCTCGATACCAGCAGGATCAACAGTCTCGGAAGGCCTCCTGGTTCGAGCCATCAATATAGAGTCATCCTCTCCGGGTGCATTGATGTCCACAGAACGACCGATAAAAATAAGGTCTTCATCAGCGATAACATCCTTCTTGCACCCCTTGAGTGCATCCTGCTTTGCTATGGGAATCCTCGTTCTTCGAGGACATTTTCCTTTTATTATCCTTCCTTGCTTCAGAAATCGAAGGTCCTTCCTCCTCCTCGAAAGGGGACGGTCTCACCTCAGAAAATTCACCAATGCCTACAACAAAGAAATTAGTGCAAAAAGAAAGGGAAGTACTCCTCAAGAAAGGGAATACATGGCACATACCATGGTTCTTAGCCTCCCACTTGCCCTTCGACAAATCTCGCCAATTGCGCTCATCATAATTCGAAGAGGCTGCCAGTTTGCAGGCCCAGCCCGCAAGATAAGGGACCTCATTTGGCATCCACGGGATCACTGTGGAAAAGGAAAGAAAATGCCCTTATGGAGTCTGGCTCCACCGAGAACAAAAATAATAGAATACAATGTATCACTTACGCTTGAAATTCCATTTCTCGAGAAATGGCAGGAACTCTATAGGAATAATACCAAGAGTCCTCACTTGAACAAACTGACTCATCCATCCTCGATCCCTATCCTCTTTTTCACTGGAGATAAAGGGCCTGGTGGATTAGCGTCGTAGTGTAATTAGACCTCGATGATGTAAAGGCCGATACAATCTGAGGAGATGGCTAAGAGTAAACTTGAGCTCGACCTTTTCAGCAAAAAATCTCATCATCAGTATAATCCGCCAGAAAGACAGATGGATCTGAGCCAAAGTAACTCGATGTTTTTGACAGAATTCGAGCACGAGTCGGTCAAGAGGACCCAATGTAAATGGGTACGTGTACACGTTAAGAAACCCCTCTACATGGGCTATGATATCCTCTTCCCGGGAGGGTACCTGCAACCTCACCTTTTCTCCTTATCCGCAGTCTCTCCTCGCAGCCTTGAGGTATCTCTCTTCTAGTGATCGAATGAACCTCGATGCATGATCTCTATAGCCTGGAACGTCGAGAGGTTTCTCCATCATAAAATCTCTCTTCGAGACAAAATAGTTCGAAGTTAGCTCACAAAATGTCAGCGGTGTACCACCGGCTGGGCGAGAAGCAGAGGTAGGACTTCCTTCTTCCTGGTGAGCAGATTGGGGCATGGTAGCCATAGCTCCTTCAACACAAGAAAGGGAAGATGAAAACTCAGGAGAAAGCTTTTATTTGATGTGGTACTAGAACTAACTCAAAAAAGGAACTCTACAAAGAAAGGTAGTTGCACAAAGCGACAAAGCCTTCAAAACAGGGAAAGCAAGTATATATAAGAAGAGTGATGACTGTTCATTAACTTTGATAGCCAATCAACTTTCACGGGGCAATTATGACTTTTTGGGAAATGTACCAATGGAGAAATTTCGGTCACTTCAATGTCATGTCAAAGGAATAACGTTGTCACCCCGTGTTCGAGACATCGAGGGGTCAAATCAAGTCCTTACCAACCCGGCCTAGGGAAGGTATGCAATCAAAACTAGGACGACCCAATCTAGAGGGTTTGTGTTGCTCCGACACCGAGCTCGAAGAAGTTAAAATTAAGTTTGAAGCTCGACTTCGGCATGAACACTAAAAGGCAAAACTTTGAAGACATTAAAATCCTTTGCATTCCAAAAATATATTTATAAAGGTGCATTTACAAAGTTCCCACGCGGAGTCCATGTACAAAAGAAAAAGCAAAAAGAGCAAAGGTGGCTTAGTCTTCATCTTCACCACTCGCAGAGCCCTCGTCCGAAGCAGTCGGAGCTACTGACTCCTCTTCCAAGGCCCTCGCTTCTTAGATCTCGACGGAGAGATCAAAACCCTTGGCATGCGCTTCCTCGAAGGCCTTTCTCCTAGCCTCTAACTGAGCATATGCAAGAGCGCGAGCCAGTTTGAGCTCGGCCTCCTTAGATATCTCCTTGGCTCGAGCATTTGCTACAACAACATCATCCCAATACGAGGATAAGAGTGCATTGGCTTCGGACTTGGCCATGGATAATGCGGCAGCCGACTAATCATAAAACACCTAGAATTTGTGAGCCTCCTCCTTAGTACCGTGAAGAAGACCCTGGGTCAAGGCCATTTCTCCTTGGAGAGTATCCCTTTCTAGGGCCAAGCTATCCTTACACCGCTCTAGCTTAAGGATCTCGGCATCTTTGGCCATAATTTCTTCCCGAAGCTGCTCCACTAAGGCATCCTTTCACTCAATCTATGAATTCCGAGTTAGGATAGTAAACACCAAGTTATGGAAACAAAAAGCAAGCTCATTAATACCGAACTACCTGCTTGATGAAGTTGGCCTGCTCTTGGAGCACTTTCTCCGAGCTCGATCAAAGGCTGTTCAGCTCCTCCTCCCTTCGGGCGTATAGAGTTTTTAGCTCTTTTGACTCAGTGGCAAGCTTCTCGAACTCCTCCTCACTATGAGCCAGTAATCTCTTAACTTGGATAAGGACTGGTCATACAGTATCGTGACCTATAGCACGAAGGAAAGAAGTTAGAAAAACAAAGATCAAAACTCAAGGCGCAAAGGTTATGTCAAAATCACCTGTTTTTGGAGTTTCGCAGCCTCCTCGAGAATGACTGGAGCATCGGGATTAGTGTCATCTCCAAAACATGCAAAAATATCTCCAAACATCTCATCCACTCTCTGGGATGTCCTCGCATCGGGAATCTCCCTGCTCTAGACATCCCGTATTTGCCTTGGTGGAAATGACGGGCCCGATTGAAGACCGCCTATGACATCAACCTCTGTCGAGGCTTCCTTTCTCCCTCGAAGGGCCTCAGAGCGGGATCCTCTGAGTACTCCGACCAAGTGATCATCGGCACAAGTTGTATCCTGTTTGAAGATCGGATCAAGGACTGCATCCAAACCCCTCCTCGAGGGTCTCCTCAATGCGAGGTGGGACTGCATCAGCCACCTCTGGCTCGGCAGTCTTCTGCCCGGCAACCTTCGAAGCATCGGTGCTTCGTCTTGCCCTATGTACCAGTAGGCAACCATCATTGTCTTCGTCTTCAGCACGAAGACTCTCAGCAGCTGCCGAAGTTAGTACCATAGCATAGGCCCTGGGTTTTCAAGCCTTGGCTCTCTTTGGTTTCGGGGACTCCACCAGCGTCTCCTTTTTTCTCTTTCTATATTTGGCGGGCCTTTGGGTATACTCTTCGCCATGAGGAGGAGCTCTCATTGAAACGGCTTCCTCGAGGCCTGCAGATGGGTAAAATGTCAAACATACCGCCAAGAAATCCATTCATAAGGGATTTGGAAGTGATAGTGGTGAAGGCATACCATGATTTTTGGCCTCCCATTGAGTTTTAGCCAGATCACACCAAACGCACTTGTCATATGGAGTGGAAGAGTCTAAAATTCTAACCATTCGGGGAGGTCGTTGACCGCACCGGGGAACCACACGGTGTCTAAGCCACCAAAGAAATATCAATTCAAACAACAAAGGGGTTAGTTCGAAAGAGGAAAAGAGGACATTCATATGATAAAACATGCTCGGTGTAATAACATTTACGCCTCATATTCCATTCCTCGGGGAATGGCATCTTCTCGATAGAGATGAGGTCCAAAGTTCTGACTCGAACGAAGCGGCTCATCCACCCCGATCTTTATCTTCATCGGTGTTGGCAAAAACCGCTTTGGCAGATCGATGCCGCAGTTTGACTAGGCCCCCTCGATAGAGGCGAGGACTATATAACCTGATCAGGTGATTGAGAGGGAAATACATCCCCTCCACCATGCTCGAGAAATGTCTAAGCAAATAAACGATTCTCCAAAAAGAAGGATATCTGACCTAGCATCACTCAATATTCTCGGCAAAAATCGAGAATCACCGGGTTTATCGATGGAGAAGAAGAACTTATAGGACCCAAGGTAAAGGGATACGTATACACGCTGAGGAAACCAGGTTTGTGTGTAGTTATATCCTCTTCCGGAGAAGGGATCTCAACTTGTACCGCCTTTTCCCAGCGACAATCTATTTTCACCTTCTTTATGTCAGTTATTAGACTAACATACCGAGATATGGGTTCGCATCGACCCGGTACCGAAGAAGGTCTATCCATTTTCAAATTGGAGGATGTATCGAAGGTTCCAGGAACATACTCCTCGACGCTAGGAGGCACTACCTTTTTGCTCTTAGACGAGCGTGATGAAGAAGGGGCTTTCCCTTTTTGAGGTACTATTTTAGATGTTTTTGCCATGGTTGTAACAAAAGTTTCAAAGCAAGCTGACAAAGAATTGAACACGGAAGAAGGGTGAAGGCAAGAAACCATTAACAAAGATTTGAAGATCTGAAGATGTTGCAAAGGTTTTGAAAGATAGAGAATTGGAGTATTTATAAGTCACTAGGAGGAGTTGAAAGGGCGACCAATAGCGGTTCATGGGCTTTTCGAGAACCGTGTTTGATAAGACCCTTGTACAACTTTTCTGTCATGCCATTTAATGATCTCACATGGTTGACGTCATAATGGGAGTATTGAAGAGGCAAGAACTCAAGATCGTTTCTTATCATTTCATTTTAAGAAACGCAGGAACTATCTGTATACGGCCAAAATTGGGGAGTTCGACTTTGGGGCTACTATGCCGCTCTAGCCCAACCTCGAGAAGCCCAAAGCAGAACGTGAGGCACGACCCCGAGGTGTGTCCCTTGAGGGAGCACATTGAAGGCCCACTATGGTTGATCTGGGAGCAGTACAATCGATGATCGTCATGGAAAGGCGGGAAAGCTCCCAAATATACGTGTTTAGAGCTGACCTGGTCTGCAAGAATAGTACAAATCCGTACTAAGCTATTATACAACTGTACCTATAGCATTTCCTCATTATTATTAGACATGTACTATGTTAGGATTCCCCCTCCTATATAAAGGGGACCCTTGTCATTTTTGTAGAAGGAAGATATATTGAATACAATACAACATTCTCTGCTCTTTGCTTAAACAATTGTTCTACATATTTATTCCTTATTCTTTCATTGTTCATTCATCGTTCATTTATTATTCTTCATTTATTGCTCATCATCAACATATTAAAGGTTGCCTTCGAGATCCCACATCGCCGAGCTCGAGGCCCTCGGCCTTATAACCATGTCGGTTTGTTTATCATTCCTTGCTCATTTACACTTAGCATCTTTCACCTAAGAACTTGTATTAAGATAAATCACGTATTTTTATAACCACAAAACAAATATAATTGTAAATACCATTTTCCAAGTAAACAAGGTGGTTGTTCCCAAGTGTATTTAACAGACGAGCCATACACTATTGAAGTTCTGTCTCTAAAAACTTTAGCTGCTCTGTCCAAGAAACTAATTGGTGTCAAAGGAAAATAATTTGCAGAATATCTCATTAGGCCCTTTTTGGATTGCCATGGGTGAGTTTCAAGATTATTCTCACTAATTTGGCACATGTAACGAGGCCTCTGACTCAAAATGGGGTGAACTCAAACTCTATTGAGAGCATAGAACCACCCACTGAATTTTGAAATATTGAAGAAAGTCATGATTAAGATACGAGAGAAAGGATCAGATGAAAAATTTTCTCGAGAGGGATTATCTCAGGTAAGTGAAATTATAAATGCATAAATTTAAGATGCAAAAGCATGTAACCTATGCCTCTGAAATTACATCAGTTTATGACGTAAAAAAGGCGAAATACCCCTTTATGTTGTCCTCAACGATCACACAAACACCTTAACTGAGCCCATTTTCAGTAGGACACTTCAAGCCTTCAATAAAGTAGGTCAACTAAATACTGACCTCATCAGCCCACCTCGCGTGAAATACACTCTCGGATTCATATCAAACGAAAAAAATGAGAAAATGCCATGTGTAATTTTAATTAAAAAATTTGCCACCTATTATAAAACAACAACAAAAAAAACAATAATAATAATTTAAAAAGAAAGAAGAACAATAATTATGAAAAAAAGCTCCTTTAATCACCATCTCTATGAATCACCGCCGGCCCTTCCTCCCCGTCTCCAGTTTTCTTCAGCAACTATTTCCTCTTTTTCTCCTTAATCACAATTTTCAATTTCATACCTCTTCCTTTGATTTCCTTTTTTCCAGATTCCTTCCCCCTTATTTTCATTTTAGATTTCCTCCTCATCCTCCTTTAATTTAAATCCCCAGCCCTCACCCACTTTAACCAACCCATTGTGTTTCAAGCACCACCAGCATTTTTGCCACCTTGGGAGTGATGTGAGATTGTTTGGGAGCTATTGAAGGTGATTATCATCTTGGAGAGGTTGAACTTGGTAGTAGTGGATCTGAAAATTTTTTGGTGGATCGTGGTACTGAGCATATTTGGCTTATGAAATATTCATATTTTCCTTGATTTCAGACGTAATTGAGCCTATTTTTCATGGACCAATCAACATGGCGATCACAGTTGCCGTAAATGAAGAACAAGAGAATAAGATTGATATGATATTACCATTGTTCTAACAAAGTATGATTTTTTAACACAAAAAAGGTGGACTTATCTTCTTTAATGTAGTAGTCGACAAGATTTGTGTTCTGGTGGTTGGGCTGCCCTTTTACCGGTGGATGGTGAGTTGTTTTGTTGGGCGGTACGGTAGCCGAAGTGACCTTTTAGGATGGTTGGTTGATGGAGCGGTCGTATGGGGGTGGGGCAAACTTTAGTTAGTATTTTAAGTCCATTCACGCGCTGAAATTGGATTGAGAAACACACAATATGACATGTCAGCATGAGGTGTTTAGTTGACTTTTTTTATTGAAAGCTTGAAGTGTCCAAATGAAAATGGGCTCAATTGAGGTGTTTGCGTGATCGTTGAGGACAATTTAAAGGGGTCGTTTATGTATTTCGCCTTTAAAAAAACAACAACTTCCGACTATTGGTGCAATTCATTAAGATACGAAAGCATGCAACTTCACAAGATCTAATAGTTTCACTCACAAAACTTAACTTTTTTCCGAGTGAAATATATGTTCAAATTACACAACTTCATTTTCAGATATTTTTTCCACTGCAAATCCAAATAATGTCCGAAATCCGAATGCCTACTCTTGACAGCTTGTAAAAAGTGTTGTCAACGAGGGTGTTGGCACCAAGTCCTGTACAAAAGTCATTTTTTATCATTTTTATTGTTTGGTCAACTATAAGGAGTTGACATATCACAACTATATCATCTGTATGATATATTATGAGGCTAATCACTACTAAATAAACAAGTATTAGCGACAGACAAATTATGTAGCTAAATAAAAAAATTCGTTGCCAATCCTATTTAGCGACATATTATCAAGAATTTTTGTTAGTTACAAGCGATTTCGCGGCGAAATTTGTAGCTAATTTCAATCTTTTTTCTGCAGTGAATGTTTTTTGGGATATTTTTATCAGATATTGACAGCAAATTCTTGCTGTCAATTGAAACAGATGATATTGAATAAGAGTTGACAATATTTGTAATTTGTAAAGGTAAATAATTTTCACCCATAAATGATACAAGCCATTTTCAGTTCTCATATTCTTTGGAAGATATCAATAAGAGCACCATGTGGATATATTTAAAGTCAGCTTTTTATATTATATGCTTTTCATAACGCCAATTGTAATGAACATGAACGGACTTGAATGTAGTACTAATTTTCTTACTCAATCACATGGTCGACTAATTATTTTCAAGAAAAAACAAAAGAAGATCGTCAATGGTAAGCAAATACTAGTAGCTCGTTTTATGCAGCTTGTAGCTTCAAGTACAACCATCAAAATTTCAATTTGGTGACTTTACTGTTATAGTGAGAAATTAACAGTTACTTTAATGTTGTGTGAGAACATTTTTGCACAATATTTCAATTCTTACTTTGCCGTAAGAATTATCCTAAATAGCCATTTTAGGGCTGCTAATTGAAGTATGGTTAGTGTTTGTAAACTAGTTGAAAATAGTCACGACTTGAAATATGAGGCAAATAGTTGAAAAATAGGCACGTGATTTTCCTGGTGTTCTAAGTGTAGCAAGTGAAACTGAATTAATGTTGTACGGTGGGCCGGGCTGGAACCGGGACCGGACCGGGCCCGTGGTCCTAACGGGCTAAACGGGCCTGGCGGGTCGGTCCTGGTGGGCCGGTCCCTAATGATGCAAAAAGCCTGTGGCGGGCCGGGTATGGTAAAAAAGCCCACGAGCCCAGGACCGCTAAGCCCGAGACTGGCTGGTGGGCCTGGGCCGGTCTTACAGGGCCTAATGGCTACTTTTTTTTAAAAAATAAAAAATAAAAATACCAACGGTCCTCAATAAGAGTATGTATCGGGCTTAGACAGGCCCCTTGCTTGGGTAAAAGGATATAGATCCTTCCATACAGTCATTAAACTATAATAGAATTTCCGTATATTTCGAATCCTTATTGGTCGTGCGGACTACCGCCAACCTTTAAAGTGTACTAAAGCAGCTAGATCTGGATGGCCGTGCGGACTACCGCCCGCCTACCTAGATCCTGGTGTAAAATGGTATCAGAGCCTAGGAATTTTTATGGTAAATGTGTAATAGATATGAAAGATTCAACATAGATATGAAGCTTTTGGAATGGATCTGGGAGAAACAAGTACTAAAAGTACGAGACTTGAAGAGGTAGATATACCTCAAAATCTTGATTTATTGAATAAATGGACAATTCCTAAAGTTTCTATAAAAACCATTTATGATTATGGTTGGTTTGATAAACTTTCTTCTAAACAATTGATAAAAACGACTGAACAGTCTTTAGCATTAAATTCATCTGAACAGACTATTCGTTTGTTAAACAAACATGATATAGATTTATATAAACATCATTACCATTATGTGCATATTGGTATGGTTCAAATCGCATTTAAACCTTTAACCCTTAAAGGATTACCAGATACCTTTTTAGCAGCTCTTAGAGATGCTAGAAATCTGAATTTCAGACAGTCTCTAATGGGTTCGATAGAATCTACAATGGCCTATGGTCCAGTATATTTTAATACTCAACCCAATCTGCAACTATCTCTTTCTGATGTTAATATTCTCGATGCTTTGACTTTAAATGTGAAAACGCATGGTTATAATTATGCGCCTGGTTCTGAACTTATATGTCTGTCCTATAGGATTTATTTCAAATTGTTATCTACTTTGAATCCTAGATGTAAGTTATACGATACATCGGATCAGACCATATTGGTCGAAACCAATTTTGCAAAGTCCAAGGTCACCACTAGGAGACCTATTAGGTGGGAAGAAATTAATTTTCCAACTACTTGGACTTTAAATTCTGTTATATCCCCAAGTCAGATTACTAACGACTTGTCAAATACTGAATTTTCGCATGTCACTCAAAATCCGGATGGTAGGATTTGTATTCAATTTGATGAAAAGTCTACTATTTATAATAGACATTCATTTCTAATCATAGACTTCTACCTGCTATTCAACATATTTCCCCTATTGAACCAGTCTATGGTCCAGCTCGCAATCGTGCAGCTTCTCTACACACTATTGCTAGTGATAAGCCTGATCAAAAGGTTAAAAGGGTTGAAAGGGTTAAGATTAACCCTCAAACAAATATTGTTCAGGACAATGACAATATTTCAGATAAGGATATTCCTTCTTTATCCGAGATGAATTTCGACCCCAATAATATTTAATGATTCCACACCAAATAGATTTTAGCCCCGGTTCTCGGGCCCGTATTTATATTCAAAAAGAATTTTTTAGTGAAAAATGGAACCAGTTTAAAACATGGTTTTTTGATACTTATTGTAAAGAAGATTTGAATAACATATCTCAAGAATTTTATGAAACTTGTGCCTTGCATAATCAAATTATGTATTTTGTTCCTTGGTTTATAACAACTTATTTACCTCTTTATATAAAAGTATTGGAAAGATCTTATAAAGACGGGAGTGGTAATATTACCAAAGCAATTTATCCTCCTCAGGCTCCCTTTATTTTACCTAATAATACTGGTATTACCTTCACTGCCTTTCAAAAATTTATTGATGATAACGTGGCAGCTATTAGTATTGCAGAAATTAATAAATTGATTTCTCAAAATAATTATTTGGGTTTGTATGTAAAAATATTAGGAGAACATATTGGTTCTCTTGATAAAAAACTTGATAATTTGACTATTTTAATAAAAGAAATGAGTACTAAGAAAGGACCAACTGATATTGCCTCCACTTCAGGAAGTAAAACAGTTGATCAAGCTATTCCTACTCATATTCAAAGACCCCCTGAGATTCAGGATTTTAAATTTAAATCTCTTGATGACTTAGCCCAGCTTTTAGATAAAAAGCTTTCTGGTTTAAATATTAGACCTATTGATTTATCAAAAAAATTTGCTGATAAAATTGAAACCGTTTCTGATTATAAAACTGAGACTTGGTCAGAGTTTAATAAATTCAAAGGGATTGTTAAACAAAATCATAGGTATGCTGACAAACCAAGGATGCAGACCTATTATTATCCTCGTCCTACTCCTCAAGATGTGTTAATTGAGGAACGAGATTGGAATACGTCTTATAACGGTTCCGAAATTTATGAATGGAATCTTGATGGTCTAACTGATAGACAATTAACCATTCTCGTACACAGAATGCTTATGTATTCGACTATCTGTAAAAGTGTTAAAAATACAGATAGAAATATTTGCAAAATGATCATTGCAGGATTTACTGGCCAACTTCGTGGCTAGTGGGACAATCATTTATCTGTAGAGGAAAAGGCTTTCGTTATTAATGCTACGGCAACCGACGAATGTGTTGATAATATAGGTATGGCTCTAGTAATGGGTAGAGAAGATGCAGTTTATACCCTTATCCTTACTATCTTAGAGCATTTCAATGGTAGATTTACCTCGAATCATCAGACCATTCGAACTTTACTTAATGGGCTTAGATGTAAGACCCTTAGTGAATTTAGATGGTATAAAGACACTTTTATGAGTAGAGTTATGGAACTACCCGACAATAAATTTGAGCATTGGAAAGCCAAGTTTATAGATGGTCTCCCTTCCTTATTTGCTGAAAGAGTGAGGAATGTGTTAAAAGGTAGTTGCGGCGAGATTATGTATAATAATTATACCTATGGTAAGCTTATAGGTGTTTGTACAGAAGAAGGTTTAAAATTGTGTAATGAGTTAAGGCTTTCTAGACAACTTAAGATTGATAAGCTTAAAGAAAAGTCCCAATTAGGAGACTTCTGTACCCAATTCGGTTTACCCGGAACTTCCACTCAAAGTAGGAAGAAGAAACCAAATATCATAGGTATCCTTACCCGGACAGCCCGTATAAGAAAAAAAGGTCTAGATATAGGCCTAAGGAAGAACGTGATACTAGAAAAGCGCATCGGAAATCTACTCGATTTGCGAAGAATAGATCCAAACGAGATCTCGCTGATATTAAATGTTATAAGTGTGGAAAGTTTGGTCATATTTCTCCAAATTGCAAGCTTCAAAAGCTAAAAACCTTAGAACTCGATGATGAGTTACACGATAAGGTTTATGGCTTGTTATACACTTCGGGATCAGAATCTGACTATTACTCAGAGACTGAATCTGAAACTGAAGTTGAGTTAATTGATTTTTCTGATAATAATAAAAATATTGATACTTCTTGCACTGCTTGCAAAGGTGATATTTGTACTTGTGATAGTGACGAATTTTATAAATTGCAATCACAATTTGATAATCTTAATATAAAAACTATTACATCTGACAATGTAATAGAACTTTTAAAAGAAGTTGCTGATGAAAAACTTCGTGAAAAAATTATTAATTTAGCTGCAAATTCCAGTTCTAGTAGTTCAAAATCTGTTGAAAAATACAAGAACGAATTTGAAAATTTTGCACCATATTCTTTATCTGAAATTAATAGAAGACTTCAAAAGTCCAATACACCTAGTCGAGATACTTCTTTTGATGATTTAAAAGAAGAAATTGAGAATTTGAAAAGGGATATTAAGTCTCTTAAGCAAAATCAAATGATTTGCGATCACCGTATTACTCAAATTGAGAAAAATAATTCTCTACCTGAATCTTCGACTAAAGGAATTTCTGATTTTTCTAATGATAAAAGAAAAGAAATTTCTGATGAAAAATCTGATTTATTTTTAGGTATGATGCAAATTATTACTGCACACAAATGGTATATTAAATGTACTATTTTAATCGATAATAATTCTTCTATAACTGATATAGCTATGATTGATAGTGGTGCAGATGTAAGCTGCATTCAGGAAGGATTAATTCCTACTAAGTATTTTCAAAAGACCACTCATTTGGTGAAATCCCCTTCTGGTCATGCTTTAGATATAGAATACAAATTGCCTAATACTCATATTTGCCAAAATAAAGTCTGTATTCCACATTTCTTCTTTTTGGAAAAAACCAGTTATACCCTCCAATCATACTTGGAACACCTTTTATTAATGCTATTTATCCGTTTAATAATATAGATGAACATGGTTTTTCTGCTACTTATCAAGATAAAAAGATAAGTTATTCCTTTGTTACAGATCCCGTAACTAGAGATATTAATGCCTTGATTAATATGAAACAAAGGCATGTTGATTCATTACAATTAGAAATTCTTAGTATGAATATATTCGATACTATACAATCTGCTAAAATTCAGCAGAAGATTAAATTGATTGCTGAAAAAATGGCCGTTGATGTTTGCGCCGATCACCCTAGTGCCTTTTGGAACAGGAAAAGGCATATTGTAACTCTTCCATACGAAGAAAATTTCTGTGAGGATGATATTCCTACTAAATCTCGACCTTGCCAGATGAATGCTGAGTTAGTTGAATTCTGCAAAAACGAGATTGATAGTTTGTTACAAAAAGGTTTGATAAAACCCTCAAAATCTCCTTGGTCATGTTCTGCCTTTTATGTTAATAATGCGGCAGAAAAAGAACGAGGTATTCCTCGCTTAGTTATAAATTATAAACCATTAAATAAACATCTAAAATGGATTAGGTATCCTATCCCTAATAAAAGGGACTTGCTATCTAGGTTATATGACGCCAATATATTTTCAAAATTTGATTTAAAATCTGGTTATTGGCAAATTCAAATATTTAAAGAGCATACTTATAGAACTGCTTTCAATGTTCCATTTGGGCAATATGAATGGAATGTTATGCCATTTGGTTTGAAAAATGCCCCTTCTGAATTTCAAAAAATTATGAATGATATTTTAACCCATATTTGGATTTTATTATCGTTTATATTGACGACATATTAGTATTTTCTAAAACTTTAGAGATGCATATTAAGCATCTTGATATTTTCAAAAAAAATTGTTATACAAAACGGTTTAGTAATTTCTAAACCGAAGATGAGTCTATTCCAAACGAATGTTCGTTTTTTAGGTCATAATATTTGCCAGGGAAAAATTACCCCAATACAAAGATCAATTGATTTTGCCTCAAAATTTCATGATGTTATTACTGACAGGACTCAATTACAAAGATTTTTGGGGAGTCTGAATTATATATCCCCTTTCTATAAAAGTTTGTCACGAGATCTAGCCCCTTTATACGATCGGCTCAAGAAAGATCATAAACACCCTTGGACTAACCAACACACTGAGTTAGTCAAAAGCATTAAAGGGCGTGTTAAATCTTTACCTTGTTTAACCCTTGCCAATCCTACTTGGCAAAAGATTATCGAGACAGATGCGTCTAATGTTGGATATGGAGGGATTTTGAAACAAGTAAATCCCGATAATAAGAGTGAATACTTAATAAGATTTCACTCTGGTAAATGGACCGAAACCCAGAAGAAATATGCTACTGTGGCGCATGAAATGTTAACAATTGTTAAGTGTGTATTAAAATTTCAAGACGACTTATATAACCAAAAGTTTTTGATAAAAACTGATGCTCAATCTGTTAAATACATGTTTGACAAAGATTTTAAGCACGATGCTTCTAAATTAATATTTGCTAGATGGCAGGCTCAGCTAGCACCTTTCGATTTTGAAATACAATACAAAAAAGGAATTGATAATTCCCTTCCGGATTTTCTATCCCGGGAATATTTAGAATAATTTATGAATTATTATACCATGCTATTTGATAACGAGGAATTGATCACTATTCTTAGAGTGATTAATTTAAACAGAGACTTAAAGGAACTCATACTTGATAAAATCATGCCTGACAGAATTGATAATATGGAAGAAGAATACTCTAATTCTGATGAAATTACTGCTATTCTTCAGTTAATTGATGATTTACAATTTCTGCAGAATGGACCCTTCGTGGGTCACCAGGGGCAGAGGTAGGGGAAGATCTTCCCCTAGTAGGACTTATTCTCAGGGATCGTCATACGGATCCTCATCAAACTCCCCAGTAATACAAAGAGGAAAAAAGAGTTTGATAAACTCAAAGGTACCGCATACAGGTGAATCCTCAGGACATTCTATACATTTGGAAGATATTCCAGAAGATAGTCTGTTATATGGACATCTGCAGGCTTATTTAGCATCCAAAAAGCAAAGTGATACTTTTGCTTCAATTGCTAAAGAAGAAGACAATGACGATATCAAGTCATATGAAAAGTTACCAAAGAGAGAAATGATATTTCTCCTTGAAAACTCTGAGATTCAGAGAAAAGAAGAACCGTGGAAAATATTTCAGAGATATCTGATTAATGGGTTATACTATTCGGGTGAATCGTATAAAACCCGCACCTATTATGAGACTATCCTGATCAGTACAGATAGTGCAAAATTCCAGCACTTTTCGGGTTATAACACGAATGAAAATGTTTATTACTTTTCAAAAGTCATTATCAAACAGATTATATCTGTTGAAGAATGGGGTATTTCAACAATGAAAGAAAGGCAGATAAGCCTTAATAAATCACCTATGAATTTCACTTATTGGGATTATATTCAAGCATTTGATAGAGTGCTTTATTATAACAATGAGAGACATAAGCATACTTGGTTTATCAAAGTATGCGCAAAGGTATTTACAGGACCTATCCCTAACTGGTTTTTAAACTGGTGGTCATACCACGGTCCTACTACCAAGATTTTACCCGAACCATTCCTAAAGTTATACAAAGAATGGACAAAAACTTCGCCGTTCTTAACAGAGTTATATCACGCAGATCATATCTGCTACCTAGAAAAAATTGATCAAATCTACTTCTTTATTGAATTTTCTATCCCCTGGATCCATAAATGGACTCCGGAATTAGGTTATACGGAAGAACAAATCTCTTGTTTATATAGGGTATTCTACAACAATTTTTGGGACAAATTGATGAAGACTGATCCCAAAACAAAAATGTTATATGGACAAGAATTATTAGATTCTATCAAAACACAAATCCATTTATATGTAACGGCCCCCCAAAAGAGGATAATAGAAGAAAGCACTGTTAAACATATTGCTCGAAGAATCTCTATTCAAGACGGAGATAAAATTGATTTGATAAATCAATACTTAGAAGGATTAAAAAGAAATCTGCTCCAATCACTAGATCAGTGCGAAAAATCAGGCACTTCAATGAGAAGTGAAACGAGTGGTGATGACCTCGTAGAAGATACACAACCAATACAGCCAAAAATGATACTATCTGACAGAGATATCGACAAGGTGAAAGAATTCCTCCAACAAATGCACAATTTGGACAAAAAGAAGACTTGACAGCTTATCAGCCGCCAGGACCCACTTAAACAGTAGATACACTGTTCATCCACAGTAGAAATACTATTTAACTACAGTAGAAACACTGTGTAGGGACCCAGATGTGGGACCCAATTTACTATTCTAGATTCTTTTTTTTTTTGTTATATAAGGAGGCTTCTTCATTTGAAGAAGAGGAGCCGGAACCCCCCTCTCTCTCTACTTTCTCTCTCCTCTCTCTCTCTCAACCAACCCCCTTTGTAAACATTTAGTTTATAGTTTGTAAATCAGTTGAAGTTAAATAAAAGTTTTGAAGTTCATCTTCAGGGCCTTGCTTCTCGGCCTTCAAGGTACTTATTCTCTTTTCTCTTTAGTATTTTAAATACTTAGTTTCTCTCCCCAGCCGTGACTATGTCCGGCTAAACGGATTCATATCTATGTTGAAGAACTAATTTCTCTTGCATATTAACCATGAAGAATCCAGACTCTTTCAAAATATAAAGAAATTTTAATATAGTTTCTTGATTTGGTTCCAAGATGGTGGTACAGTCGGTTCTGGTACTACTCTTATTGGCTTTGCCTTAGTGGCTACGTCTAGCCAGCTGTGACACTAAAGCCAGCTGAAGTTGTCAAAAGGGCTACCTCTTTCACAGTTAGAACTGCTAGACACATGGGCTCAGTAAGAGTATGTATCGGACCTCGACAGGCCCCTTGCTTGGGTAAAAGGATATAGATCCTTCCATACAATCATTAAACTATAATAGAATTTCCGTATATTTAGAATCCTTATTGGTCGTGCGGACTACCGCCAACCTTTAAAGTGTACTAAAGCAGCTAGATCTGGATGGGCTGTGCGGACTACCGCCCGCCTACGTAGATCCTGGTGTCAATGGTACTATAAGAAAATTTATAAGGTAATATATATACATAACATACAATATATACTACAAGAAAATATATATATATACTTCAAAATACTCAATACTCATTTCTCAATCTAAATTTCTCTCAATCTCCAATTTTCAAGACTTCAAGTCTCAATCTTAATTTTCAAGTTACATCATGCCTCGTTCGGAAAGAGTGCGCTTATTTGTTTCGCACTACTATGAAGTGCTTGAAGAAAATGAAGAAGGCCAAATATTAAAATGCAAGAACTGTGGAAGAGTCTTAAATTTTCGTTCAGGGTGTACCACAGGCATTTTAAGGAGGCATATAACGTATTGTGTTGATGGTATTTATCCGCAAATTCGTCTTTAAGATATTTCAACAATTTGTGTTATTTTAAAATTATTAGACGTATTTATGCTTCATGTTGTACTTTCTTATTAATTTATTATGCATGGCAATTTAGTTTTACTATTGTTTTGTTATTTTACTTTTTCGTCAAGCACTTTAATAATTAGATTTCTACATATATATTACATATATATTATTTATATAACCATGATATGGTTTACAAGAAATTGCCTTAAACAAAAAAAATTTTAAAAAAAAAGCCCGGAAATAAAAAAGTCTGTTAGGCCCGCTAAGCCCACGAGCCCGCCCTGTTTAGCCCAGGACCATATGAGCTTAGGCCCGTCACGGGCCGGTTCCACCCGTTGAGCCCACGAAACCCGGGACCGTGAGGCCCGGGACCGCTAAGCCTAGGCCCGTAGGCCGGCCCGTTTGGCCCATTTAGGCCGGGCCAGAATACAGCATTAAACTGAATTGGAGACTTAAAAAAGTCAAATTGCTGCAAGTGAAACTCCAGGATTTATACAAGTGAAACCCCCGGACTGTGTCTTGGAGTTCAAAACTTTTACTGCTTGGCCTCAATTAATATCTTAATATGCATGATGTTGTGATCCTCCTGCTATTCTTTGTTTTCAGGTTATTCCTCAAGCAATATGCACCAAATATGGGCTCGCCGGAGGTGCAAACTTAATTAATCTGGCTTGTTCGTATTCAATTTAAACTCTATGCCCACGGCTTTTGGGATGAACGCAGATTGTAGTTTAGTGGATGTTGATAGTAATCCAGGTTACATAGAGCCATGGTTCAAATAAAGCAGGCAAAGAAGGATGATTTAATACTGGTCAATAGATCTGTTTGCTTTGAAGTTGATCTTTTCAAGGTAACTAGAGCTAAAGCCCTGACAGAATTTGAGTCACATAGATATGTTTGCTTTGGTTTTGATATTTTCAGAATACTGGATTGACAATAGCAAGGGCCAAAGATTGACCCATTATTGAAATAGGAGTGGAATTGTTTCTAACCTTCAGCAGATGCATACAGAGAATGACTGCTTTGTTTTATTGAACAAAGACTGCCCAACGCCTTTGCTTTTTCCCTTAGGATAAACTTTTGTATCTTACCAGTGGAAGTTATTGGCAGATCTTCAAAAATGACAGTCCGAGGAGCCATATAATGAGGCAAATGATCTCGACAGTAGCTGATTATTTCTTCAGAACCAACACTGAATCCCTCCTTCAACTTGACGAATGCACAAGGCGTCTGCCCCCAGAGATCATCTGGTCTTGCTACTACACCTGCTTCAAGGACTGCCGGATGACTGAGCAAAACTCTTTCCACTTCAACCGAGCAAATATTTTCACCTCCCGAGATTATAATGTCCTTCATCCTGTCTTTAACTTCAATGTAACCATCTGGATGCCTCACGGCAAGATCACCAGTATGAAACAATCCACCTCTAAACGCTTCTTCTGTTGCTTTAACATTTTTTAAGTATCCACTCATCACACAGTTCCCTCTAATCATAATTTCACCTTATGTCTTACCGTCATCTGGCACCTTCTCCATTGTGTCAGGATCTCTAATGTCAATTTCCTGAGTAAAAAAGTGTTCCACTCCTTGTCTTGCTTTCAGAGCAAAATCGTTCATCAGGAGGCAATGAGTCCCACTCTGGCTTCCGGAGGCAAGATGTACAGGGACCATGAATCTCTGTGAGCCCATATATATGAGATACAGAAAAGCCTAACTCCTCCATCTTGGAAATGATATGAGGAGGCGGTGGTGAACCACCTGTCGTTATTTCAACCTTGTGAGGAAGTGGTTTGCGGTCACTTGTACGTGAGTTCGCTATCATGTTCAAGACCGTTGGTGCACAACTCATATGTGTGACCTTGTGGAGGGATATATTATCAAAAATGTCCTTTGGAGAGACACGTCTAAGGCAAACGTTAGTGCCACCAAGTGCAGCCACGCCCCAATTAAGGCACCATCCATTGCAGTGAAACATTGGAACAGTCCAAAGATATGTAGGCATAGAGCCCATCTCATGAATAAAAGAAGTAGCAATAGAATTGAGATATGCACCTCTGTGATTGTAAACAACTCCTTTAGGCTGTGATGTTGTACCAGAAGTATAGTTAACACTAATAGGGTCAAATTCAGTTAACGGCCACTTTATTGCAAAATCGCTGCGTCCACTTGCCAGTAGAGTTTCATATTCATGAACATTTGCCGTAGCAACAGGAGGAGGGAGGTTTTCAGGATCAAGGATTAATACTAGGAGAGGTTTTGTTTTGGCATCAATAAGAAGATCCAGTGCTCCTTGAGCAACTTCAAATAACCGCTGGTCGAAGAAAATGAGCTTAGCTTCTGAATGTCTTAGGAGGACTGATACCATAGCTGAATCGTGGCGTGTATTCAATGTACAAAGCACTGCTCCTGCCATTGGCACTGCGAAATGCAACTCTTGCACTGCAGGTACATTAGGGGCTAGTGTTGCAACCTATCGAAGAATTTAAACTTACAACAATGAGAAATGACTGATTAAAATGTCCTGCTTAGATAAAAGTGCTGGTAAGTGATCAGACTAACATGTTAGTAATGAATGCAATGAATCCCATATTGGGCCGGGATGAGATCCCTTTTGAGGTGTGAGTTAGGCCCAAGACTTATATTGAACTGTTAGAAGTGATTTTAAGTTTTAAGGAGCAAAAAATCGGGTAAAGTAATTACAATATTGCTTAGGCAACAATTTCATCAAATTCTTGCTTCTATCTTAACTTCTCACAAGATAAAGAATATAGGAAAGAGCTTTTAATTTGTCTCCTCCATGGAAGTATCTAATTATACCACTCAAAACTTGGCAAACATGAATACATCTGAGACACTCATCCATCATCCAGATTTCCTTTTTTTATATAATGTGCATAAATAGTTTCACACAAGAATATCCAGTCTTAGGGCAGCTCCCACGCCAACTGCATTTGTTATAATGCAGGTGGTTTTTGGAGTTATTGGTCTCCAACGTTGGGGATAAATTTGGAGTAACACTATTTATCTCCTCCATTACTATTCCATATTACTTTATTATTATTTTTATTATTTCACTCTTTTAATTTATCTCTTTAATCTGAATTTTACCATAATGTAATATGTATTTAATTATGTTGTATCTTAATGATTTCACTTTTATTTGAATTATCCGTTAATATATATAATCTATAATATTTTCTTACAAATTATGGAATTTAAAAATTTATGGTGCAAAATAAGTTTATATTAAATGGTAATATAAGAAAGGAATATAAATTATATGTGATGAATATTTTAAAAAGAAAAAAAAAGATAGAATTTCTTTAATAGAAACAAGAAAATAAAATTTAAATAAAAGATAATATAATATTGAAGAGAGATAAGAATATAAAATGGAATATTTTTTTTTAAGTAAAAAATGGAGTAATGGTTGGAGTAACTTTACTCCATTTTAAAGTTTACTCTATTTTAAAGGAGAAAATGGAGGCAAGGCTTGGAAATGACCTCACGCACTTGTAAAGTTGAGTGGACTATTTGAAAGACTGAAATTAGGGGAATTACTATCAGTTTACAAACCCGCGAAACTTCTGCAAGCTAACAAAAATTACACATTAGAAAGAAAGAACATACACATAAAAACATTAAAAAGGAATTCAATTTGGACATATGAGGAGGAGAGACTTTGAGGCCCCGATCTTGATTAGGAGATGTGAGAGGTTGTCATGGCGAGTCAGAGGACGGATAGAGGAAGGCCTAAGAAGAATTGAGGTGAGGTGATTAGGCAGAATATGGATCTGCTCAGCTTACCAAGGAGAGATGGAGGTCCGAAACTAGGGTGGTGGGTTGATAGATAGTCTAGAGTTTCCCCTTGTCTTACCGGTAGTATTTGTAATGACCCGGCTGGTTATTTTAAGAATTAATGCTCTGGTCCCCTATTAACTGCTTTTTCCGTGTTTGTTTTTGCTATTTTGATTCGCCGGGATGTTTGGTTTTGAGTTTCGGAGTGTTTTGGGACACTTAGTCTCTAAAAGAGAGCTTAAGCTTTAGAATTTGGACCGTAGTCGGGGCAGTGTAAAGACGGCCTCAGAATGAAATTCCGTTGGTTTCGTTAGCTCCGTTGGGTGATTTCGGGCTTAGGGGCGTGTTCGGATTGTATTTTGGAGGTCCGTAGCTTATTTAGGCTTGAAATGCCGAAAGTTAAATTTTTGAAGTTTCCGGTTCGATAGTGAGATTTTGATATTGGGGTCGGAATGGGATTATGGAAGTTGGAGTAGCTCCGTAGTGTTGAATGTGATGTGTTTGCAAAATTTCAGGCCATTCGGATGAGGTTTGATAGACTTTTTGATCGAAAGTGTAATTTGAGAGTTTTTGGGGTTCTTAGGCTTGAATCCGATATTTAATTGGTGTTTTGATGTTGTTTTGAGCGTTCCGAAGGTTGGAACAAGTTTGAATGATGTTTTAGGATTGGTTGGCATGTTTGGTTGAGGTCTCGGGGGCCTCGGGTGTGTTTCGGATGCTCAACGAGTCATTTTTGGAACTTAGAGAATTGCAAAAAAATTGCAGCAGGTCAGTTCTGGTTTCCTTCTTCGCATTCGCGAGTGGGGTCTCGCATTCACGAAGAGGAGCTGGGACTGGTGGAAGTTTAACGCTTCCCGTTCGTGAAGGTAGTCCCGCGTTCGCAAAGTTGTGAGGTCTTATACCTACGCGTTCGCGAAGATGGTCTCGTGTTGGCGTAGGAGGGGAAGATGGTCAACGCGTTCGCGACGGGGACATCACGTTCGCAATGAAGGAAAACTAGACCAAGCGAAGTTGTGCTTCACGAACGCGAGGGTCCTTCCGCGTTCGCGAAGAAGGATTTATCTGGGCAGAATATAAAATTTCAAAGTCGAGGGTTTAGCAATTTTTATCAAAACTAGAGCTTGGGAGCTCGGATTTGAGCGAGATTTTGAGGGATTTTCAGAGATTTCGATTGGTTAATGATTCCTAACTCCCTTTTGCTTATAACCCATTAATTTAAACATGAATTCATCATCTAAATTCGGTTTGGGGTGAGAAATTGGAGAAAATTTTGGAAAAAGTTCTTAAACCTATTTTTCGAGTTTTGATTGGGGATTTGACATTGGGTTTGGATAATTTTTGTATGGTTAGACTCGTGAGTGAATGAGGGTTCATAATCCGTAACTTTTACTCGATTCCGAGACGTGGGCCTAGGGGCATTTTGGTCATTTTACCTAATTTCGCATATTAGCTTAGAATTTATTTGTGGAATCAATTACTTGAAGTTATATTTACATTATGTAATTGAATTGAATAGATTTGAGTCTAATTGACTTAATTGATTTACTTGCTCAAACTGCCTTATTTGGATTCTGTGCAGCATGCTAGGTTAGAAATACCTATTTTACCTTGGTATGTAAATGAATAGAATTGAGTGTTTTTCATGTTGTTGTTGTGTGTTTACTTTGGGACTACGGATCGGTATTCTGGGAGATCCCCTGCACTTTTATGTTAGAACTACGGGACTGCACCTGGTAGATTCTCCCAGTACTGAGTATTTACATTTAGGACTACGGACCGGTATTTAGGGAGATCCCCGTGCATTATGAGTTGGACTACGGGACGGAACCTGGGAGATCCACTGGATATTATATTTGGGACTACAAGACGGTATCTTGGGAGATCCTCGGTTGTTATCCCTACGTTGAGCTGTATTCCTTTCTGTGATTATTTTGTCTCTGTTAGTTGTTGTTGTTCTTTCTATCCTGTGTTACTTCTTACTGTTGCACTTAATTATATTGTCTTATCCTTTACTATTATACCTTGTTTATCATTTAAGCTCAGTAGGACCCTGACCTCGTCACTACTCGACCGAAGTTAGGTGCGACACTTACTGAGTACCGTTGTGCTGTGCTCATGCCCTTTCTGCGCATGTTTTTCATGTGCAGATCCAGGTACTTCGAATCAGACCTACTACCCTTGAGGCGAGGCGATTCTCCAAAGACTTCGAGGTATATCTGTTGCGTCCACAGATCGAGGAGTCCATTTCCATTCTCTGTCATAGTATTAGCCCTTCTGTATTTACTTTTGTTTAGACATTCTGGAGTTATACACTTGTAGATATTCAATAGCTTGTGATTTTATGAGATTCCGGGTTTTGGGAAATGTAGTTTCAGCTTGAGAGTTGTATTGTATATGCCGAGCGGCATCTTAAACGCTTCATTTTGATATTTTTCTACAGTTTTGCCTAGTTTATTTCTGTTGTTTCTTTTTCCGCAATTTGTTAGGATTACCTAGTCGTAAAGACTAGGTGCCATCACGACAGTTCACGGAGGGTGAACTCGGGTCGTGACAACTTGGTATCAGCGCTCTAGGTTCATAGGAGTCATGAATCACAAGACGGTTTATTAGAGTCTCGCGGATCGTTATGGAGATGTCTGTACTTATCTACGAGAGGCTATGTAATTTTTAGGATAATTCCACTTAATTTGATTTCCTTGTTGTGCGAGATTTTTGATATCACAATTCTAAACTTTTTTCTTCTATTCTCTCATAGATGGTGAGGACACGTGCTACCAAAGATGATCAGGCACTCACACCCCCTACTGGAGCCGTCAGAGGTCGGGGTCGGGGTGGAGGCTGAGGACGTGCACGTGGTGCAGCTAGAGCACTCACGCGAGCTACCACCGAGGTGCCACCAGCGGTTCCAGCCGGAGTTCAGGAACCTGATACGCCTACTGCTACTAGTACTCCAACCCTCCAGGAGACTCTTGCACAGTTCATGAGCATGTACACCACTCTGGCTCAGGTAGGGTTGCTTCCCCTTGTTGCAACTACATCTCAGGCCTGGGGAGGAGCACAGACTCCCGCCGCACGCACTCCTGAGCAGCGAGTGCATGTTGATCAGGTCCTAGAGATTATTCATGTATAGCCTGCAATCCCAGATCAGTCTAAGGATAGGGCAGCTGTAAGCACGTGATTTTTGCCCTATATGAGAATTACTCCCGAAAAAAATCCAAAAAATAAAACAATTTTTTTTGTTGTTTGCAATTGTTGTGAATTTTGTGTTATTTGTATTGTTTGCATTTTTGTCTGTGCATGTTTATTTTATAAATTAATAAAAAATATAAAAAATACGTCGCATTTGCGTTTAGGATTTAAGTTTACAATTGTTAGCAATTAAGTTTGTTTTACAAAAATCAAAATTACAAAAATAGGCATCTTTCGCATTTTTAGCATTTAATGTCCAATTGTACAGTTTTATGCTTAATTATTACTTAATTGTGTGTTAATTGTTATTGGGAGTTAATTTGCGCTTTTATAGATTAATTTAGTTCTATATGATAGTTTAAGGATTTTTAGAATTTAGTTTTAGAAAAATAAAAGAAGAAAAGAGAGCAAAAAAATAAAGAAAATCGGAATTGGGCCTCTTCTTCAAATTCAAACCACAGGTCCAAAAAATATCCAACCATCCCTACGACCCGGTCCATTCCAAACCGGGTCGACCCAGTCCATAACCCAAATACCCAACACCCCTATTTCCCTATCTTACATTTCACAAAAAAAAAAAAAACTAAACCTAAAAAAAACAAGACCTAACCATCCGCCCCCCCCCTCTCTTCTTCTTCTCCAAAGCTTCACCAAAACCCAACCATGGCTACCCGCTGCTTCTGTTCCTTCACGTCCAAACAACTCTCTTCTTCTTCTTCTCCAACGCCCCTCATCAACCATGGCTGCCTCCCTCGACAAACAACCACCCCTCGCTGCGTTTTCTTCTTCCTCGTCGAAGCTCCAAACGTTGCTGCTTCTTCTTCTTCGTCACTCCTCGCTACCATGGCTGCTGCGTCCAACATGGCTGCTGCCTGTTGCTTCTTCTTCGTAGATCTTCGTCACCTGTTGCTGCCATGACTGCGTCCTTTGTTGCTGCCCGATGCTTCTGCTTCTTCCAGCTTCACCATTGTTGCCGCATGTTGCTTCTTCTTTATCACCCGTCGTTGTTGCTGCTTAACTGTCGCTGCTGCTCCGTCGTGGTGTTTCTGCCATGGCTACTGGCGAATTGCTGCTGCTCGATGATTCTGCTTCGTCCAGCTTCGACGGATACCAAATGACCATCTTCTTCGATGGTCCGTTCGTGGTCGTCTTCGGCGTCGAGTTATTTTGGTGCGATAATCGTTTCCGGACAGATTTGTTTTCATCCAAGTTCTTCGTCATTTCGTTTCGGTTAGTGGGTTCGAGTTTCATTTTTGTCCGTAATTTGTTTGATATTTTCGGATCTAAAATTAGATATGTTTGATATTAATTTCATGTTCATCGTTTTTTTTTTATCTTTCAGTTTGTTTCATTTTTTTTTCTTATTTTTTTTAGATAGAAATTGTTAGTTTAATTATAATGTTGTTAGATTTAAGTTGAAGATTCAATTAATTATTTTTCAGTTTGTTTAAAAGGATTTAATTTTAATATAGAAGAGTGTTAGTTTAAATCGCTTGAATCCGTTCTTTGTTATTTAATTTGGATATAATTCATGTTCATTTTTTGTTTGAAGTTCATGTTAATTCAGTGATTTAATGTGAGTTTATGTTTTAAGTTTTTAACTTTTTTAGTTTGAATCATGTATCTTTGTTATAATTTTGTTGGATTTAATTTAAAGATCAATTGATTATTTGAGTTTAGTGATTTAAATCTGTTTATTTATTTTGTTCAAAGTTTAATTTGAATTTGAGCTCATGCTTTGAATATATTTGTTTGTTATTGTTGGTGAATCTGAAAATAGGTTTGTTGTGTAAAAACATTGTTCAGTCAAAATAATTCATGTTGTTTCTTTGTTGTTCATCATATAGTTTGAGGTTGTTGAAACTTGTTTAGAAATTGGTCATATTTGCTGTATTTTGGTTGAAATTAATTAGGTGAATTGGTTATAGCTGATGGGGGTAGTTTGGTAATTTGCAGTACGTTTAGGGGTAAAATGGTAATTTCAGTAAGGTTAGAGGGGTATTTTTGGAATTAAAATTCTGAACAATTATTTATTTTGAGTGAACTGTCAATTAGGATTAAAATAATATTAAAATAATCAATAATAGGGGGACGAGATATAATGGTGGGGAATAATGTATTTGTTTAATGTAAGCATGGGGAACAAGACATAGTGGGATTGCGGGGCTCAAGAAAAGTTGTTTAAATAAATAATAATTGTATTTTTTAACTAGTAGTGGGTTTGGTAGGAGAAAATGGTTGTTTTATTAATTGATTAAAGGGTTTGGGATGGGAAATAAATAAGAGACTTGATCAGATTTTTAAGAAGAAGGAGGACAAGAGAAAAAAAGAGGATAGAAAAGATACAGAAAGAAGAAAGAGAGAGCTTAACATTGAAGAGAGAGAAAAATTCCGAAAATATTAAGACTTCCAAAAATACAAATAATAACCTTCTGGAAATTAAAAGAGTGAGTAGTATACACCTGATATACAATTTAAGTATTCTGATATACGGATTAAGAAATTAAGGGTTAGAACATTAATTAGTCTTTCAAATCTGAAAAGATTCCCTTGGCTTCTGTCCGTTGATTGTTGTTGATGTTGCTGGATTTTTGTTTTTATTTTAAAATCCGTCATTGGTTTCTCGTTGCTGGTTGTTACTGGTTGTTGGGTGTTGTTGTTGTTGTATGCTACTGAATTTCTGTTGATCTCCCTTTTCTTTTGCTTTCAATATAAGGTACACAACTGACACGCTGGTTACTGTAAACTGAAACATGAAGCATGAATACGAAAATGCAGAGTTGAAGTTCTAAATTTATTTTAATTATATTCTGAATTTTATTTGTAAATATGAATTATTTAGCTTACTCTAATCAGAATCATGTAGTTGTTTAATATATATAGTGGAACATCTGACGATAGCTTAACGGACGAACTATCTATATATTGACTAAAAAATAAATAAATGGTGTAGTAACTCCGTCTAGTTAATTTGTTATTGTTGGATGATTACCATGTTTTAAAAAGCACGTTAGTTCATCAAACGAATAAATCATTCCTGAACTTATAGGAATATTGTTTAGTTAAATACTATTGGTTAATTTCAGTATGTAAATGGTCTAGAATTAAAATTAGATTGCTAAGTTTTTTTTAATTTGATAAACTGTAAACATGCCTAGTATAATGTAACTAGGTAGTAACATGTGAATAAGATGGCCCAAGTCTAGTTTTATGCCATACACGTTGGGCATGGGCCCGCATTGGCAACGGACTATCCTGTTTGCATTATTTTCAGATTTTATGAATCATATTCGAAACTCAACTATAATAACTCAAGCATGTAAATAAATTAAGACATTTTCTCTTTCATTTTGTAGAGACAAATTTAATAGAGAAAAATGTAGGCATTTTAGGATTGTCCTTTAAAAATAAATGAGATGAGCCTCGTCCAATAAAACGCATCAATTGCGGGGCCCTCAATAAATGTTTAATTGAATATTTAGAATTCGGGATGGACTGTTTGTCACACCTCCTTTTTCCGCCCCGCGAGGGGTGAAGGAGTTTTTTCCAATTAAAGGACAATCGAAACGGGATTTATTTATTTATTTCAGAGTCGCCACTTGGGAGATTTAGGGTGTCCCAAGTCACCAATTTTAATCCCGAATCGAGGAAAAGAATGACTCCATATTATAGTCTGCGTACCAGAAATCCGGATAAGGAATTCTGTTAACCCGGGAGAAGGTGTTAGGCATTCCCGAATTCCGTGGTTCTAGCACGGTCGCTCAACTATCATATTCGGCTTATTTATCTGATTTTAATACAAATATGAACTTATGTGCCAATTTTAACTTTTTACCGCTTTACTATTATTATTTTAAAAGAATGTGAACATTGTTTAAACATGTCTTTGAATTACATCACATGAAATGCACCCGCAATCCGAAGTACATTTATTCAATGTTTTGGGATTTGGATTTGGGTCGCATGAAATGCACACCCGAGTTTAAGAAGGTAAGCTTATTAAAATGCGCGCCTAAAGCAATTAACGTATTATTATTTCTGGGTAAGGCCGTGAAATTTTGCTAAACGGCTCATCCCAAAGTCTAATTAATTTTAATTAAACATTTATCGAGGGCCCCACAATTTTGTATTTTTATTCGGCGAGGCTCGTCTCATTTATTTTTAAAAGACAATCCTAATATGTCTACATTATTTTCTATTAAATTTGTCTCTACAAAATAAAATAAAAAAATGTCTTAATTTATTTACATGCTGAAATTAACCAATAATATTTAATTAAACAACATTCCTCCAAGTTCCAAAATGGTCTATTTTGATAAACTAACGTGTTTTTGAGACGTGGTAATCATCCAACAATTGCGAATTAACTAGACGAAGTTACTACACCATTTATTTATTTTTAGGCAATATATAGATAGTTCGTCCGTTAAGCTATCATCTGATGTTTCACTATATATATTAAACAGCTACATGATTCTGATTAGAGTAAGCTAAACAATTTATATATACAAATAAAATTTAGAATATAATTAAAATAAATCTGAAACTTCAACTCTTCATATTCGTATTCATGCTACATGTTTCAGTTTACAATAACCAGTGTGTCAGTTGTGTACCTGATATTGGAAGCAAAAGAAAATGAAGATGAGAATCAGCAGCAGTAATAACAATACAACACAGCAACAACAGTCCAGCAACAATAACAACCCAGGAACAGAGTTTGCAAACCAGTGGAGCAGTAATCCCAAAAACAAAAGCTCCCAGCTTGTATGAAACAACAACAATTAATGCTGATTTCAAACAATGAAAGAAAACAGAAGATTTATTTTTTAGTTTTTTTTTATTTGAAAGTTTAAAATATTTTTCGGAATTTTGCTTTCTCTCTTAAATATTCAGCTCTTTTTTTCTCTCTTTCTGTCCGTTTTTTTTCTCTCTATCTGTATTCTGTCCTCTCTTATCTGTATTCAAGACTTCTATATATATCTCATCCCATAAATTTTTTAATCAATTAAAATTAACCCATTTCTCCTACCAAACCCATTATCTTCACACTCATCCCCATTACATTAAATAAACATATCACACCACCCCATTATATTTTGTCCCCCATGCCTAACATAAACAAATAAAAGATTCCCCCACACTAAAATTTGTCTTGTCCCCCCTTTATATTAAACAATTATATCACAACCCACCCCAATACATTTTGTCCCCCATGCTTCATATAAAAAATTACAAAATGTATAATTCCTAAACTACCCCTCCGACCTTATTGCAAATTACTATTTTACCCCCGAACGTACTACAAATTACCAAACTACCCCATCAGCTATAACAATCAATTAATCAAACTTAACCAAAATATAGACAATATGATCAATTTGTAACAATGTTTAAACAACAAATCACATGAACATAATTTCTTCAATATTTCAACAACAAATCACATGAACATGATTTCTTCAACATTTCAACAACAAATCACATGAACACAAATTGAACAACAAAGAACAACTAAAATTTGATTGAACAATATTTTAGCAACAAACAATCCTATTTTCGGATTCAACAACAACAACAAACAAGTATATTTAGATTTCTAAATTCAATAATATTGAACTTAAAATCAACTACTCTAACAACATTACAACAAACAATTCTTATATTAAACTTTAAACAAGATTATGAGACCAATTCAAGAAATAATCATAAATGATAAACAAGAAATCAAACTATACAAAATTCGGATTCAAGATCATCTAAACAAAGTATGAACATGAATGAATCTATTTTTTTTTAAAACAACAAACATGACGGATTTAAATGACTCAAACAACATTAATAATTTCTGGAAAATATATAACAACATGAAACAAATTGAAGAAATAATCAATTAAATTTCAATTTGAATCTAACAAATATCAAACTAACAAATTCTTACTTAAACAATAAAACAAACATGAAATAAACATGAAAAACCACTAATTAACTTTCCATTTGAAATCTGAAAATTAATTCAATCAAAACACATGAACACACTAGAAATTATTTCAACGATGAACAACGAACAAAACAAGGATCAAATATTTAACGATTTTAACTTCGAGAAATATAAAACGAAATATGGACAAAAAATAAAACTCAAAAACAACTAACCGGAGATGAATCAACGACGAACTCGATTGTAAACAAATTTGTCCGAGCTTCGACTCAACGAAAAACCTTCGAACTTTGACGAAACGAAGAGGAAAAGAGTAACAGCAGCAACTACTGCCGCGATGAGCAGCAGCAGCAATTTGTCGAGGAGGACGTCGGGAGAAGAAGCATCGGCAGAAGCGACGTGAAGCCGTAGCCGCGGGAAGCAGAAACGGGCAACAGTGGCGGCCTGTTTGTTTGGAGAACGGAGCAGCAGCGCGACGGGTTGACGACAAAAACACGAAAAATAAGTAGCAGCTGAACGCAGCAAGAAGGAGAAGCAGCTGAACGCAGTAGGGGAAGCCATGGATGAGCTCAAACTCGACGATGACGAAGCTTGATGGAGGAGGGAAGCTATGGAGTTGTTGGTGCGTGTGTGCGTGAGTGTGACGGGGTGAGGGGGTGTTCGTGGGGGAGGGTGGTCGACGTTGCAGGCTGGGGTTTGTGGGGGGGCAGCCATGGATGACCTTTGGAGAAACTTGGAGAAGAAGAAGCAAAAGTGGGGGGTGGCGGATGGGTTAGCATAGTTTTAGGGTTTTTGGCCTTTTTTTTTTGTTTTGTTTTTGTTTTGTAAAAATGAAAAATGATAGGATGAAGAGGGGGAGTTGGGTTGTTGGTACTGGGTCGACCCAGTTCGAAATGGACTGGGTCGTAGGGAAGATTGGGCCATGTTTTGGGCCTGTGGCTTGAAATCGAAAAAGAGGCCCAATTCCGACTTTCTTTATATTTTCGCTCTCTTTTCTTCTTTTATTTCTCTAAAACTAAATTATAAAAATACTTAACTTATTATTAAGAACTAAATTAAGTTATAAAAGCGCAAATTAACTCCCAATAACAATTAACGCACAATTAAGTAATAATTAAGCATAAAATTGTATATTTGGATATTAAATGCTAAAAATGCAAATGATGCCTATTTTTGTAATTTTTAATTTTTTTGTAAAACAAATTTAATTACTAACAATTGTAGAATTAAATCCTACATGCAAAATGCGACATATTTTTGTATTTTTATTAATTTAACAAATAAACATGCACAGACAAATACAAATAATTATTCAAAATATCACAAAATTTCACACCAAGGAAAATCATTTTATTTTTGAATTTTTGGGAGTAATTCTCATATAGGGCAAAAATCACGTGCTTACAGCTGCCCCTCTTTGCCCGAAGACACGAAGGGTTTTCGTGCAAAGATAAAGCGAGCGATTTTTGCCCATCCGAGTACTCCGTGTGAAGCATTTTCTTTTTGTTTTTTGAAAAAGATTTGACCGAACCTTTGCTTCAAAGGTTTCCTACATATCCTGGGCTAAACAGGAATCAGGTCAATGTTGTTCGGGAAGTTTTGGTAGCTGGGACTACCGTGGGACTGCAATGTTACTGTTGTTGCATGCTATTACCACTGCTTACCGATCTCCTTGTTACACCGTGTTTAAAAGAAAACAAGAAGCTAGGCTAGACTTCAATTTTTCTTGTTGCCTTGCTTTCTTGTCTGCTTGCATTTTTCCCGGTGCTTTTCTTCTTTTTGACACATGCACTTGAGTTTGTGCTGGGACCTCTTGTTGCAACCTTCTGCTTCCCGGTGCCGGGGAATTTTATTGTTTCCTGCTGGGGATTCCTATTGTAACCCTCTGTTTTATTGTCCTCTGACTCGATCTTAAAATGTATGCCTCTGTTGTATGGGCGGGCTCCCAACTTCAATACTTGAAAATTAATGCTGAATGTATTCCTCCGTTATATGGGCGGGCTCCCAACTTCAATACTTGAAATGAAAAGACTGAAATGTATTCCTCTGTTATATGGGCGGGCTCCCAACTTCAACACTTGAAATGAAAAGACTGAATGTATGCCTCTGTTCTATGGGCGGGCTCCCAACTTCAACACTTGAAATGAAAAGACTGAAATGTATGCCTCTGTTCTATGGGCGGGCTCCCAACTTCAACACTTGAAATGAAAAGACTGAAATGTATGCCTCTGTTCTATGGGCGGGCTCCCAACTTCAACACTTGAAATGAAAAGATTGAAATGTATGCCTCTGTTCTATGGGCGGGCTCCCAACTTCAACACTTGAAATGAAAAGACTGAAATGTATGCCTCTGTTCTCCAGGCGGACTCCTGATTGCTAACTTTGAAATGGAATGTCTGAAATGTATGCCTCTGTTCTATGGGCGGGCTCCCAACTTCAACACTTGAAATGAAAAGACTGAAATGTATGCCTCTGTTCTATGGGCGGGCTCCCAACTTCAACAACTGAAAATGAAAAGACTGAAATGTATGCCTCTGTTCTATGGGCGGGCTCCCAACTTCAACACTTGAAATGAAAAGACTGAAATGTATGCCTCTGTTCTATGGGCGGGCTCCCAACTTCAACAACTGAAAATGAAAAGACTGAAATGTATGCCTCTGTTCTATGGGCGGGCTCCCAACTTCAACACTTGAAATGAAAAGACTGAAATGTATGCCTCTGTTCTATGGGCGGTCTCCCAACTTCAAACAAACAACTTTTAAAATAAACGTCATTCCGTTCTTCAGACGGGCTCCTGAATTCAACCAATAAATCGCCATTCTGTTATTCAGGGGGGCTCCTGACTTCAACCAATACTTGAACTATGTGTCTCCGTTCTTCAGGCGGACTCCTGACATCAGACTTGAAAAGTATGTCTCTGTTCTCCAGGCGGACTCCTGATTTCAACAACTGAAAATGAAAAGACTGAAATGTATGCCTCTGTTCTATGGGCGGGCTCCCAACTTCAACACTTGAAATGAAAAGACTGAAATGTATGCCTCTGTTCTCCAGGCGGACTCCTGATTGCTAAATTTGAAATGGAATGTCTCTATTCTCCAGGCGGACTCCTGACTTTTTTTAAAATTTAAACTGTATGTCTCTGTTCTTCAAGCGGACTCCTGATGTCAAACTTGAAAAGTATGTCTCTGTTCTCCAGGTGGACTCCTGATTGCTAAATTTAAAATTGAATGTCTCTATTCTCCAGGCGGACTCCTGCTTTTTGAAAATTAAACTGTATGCCTCCATTCTTCAGGTGGACCCCTGACGTCAAACTTGAAAAGTATGTCTCTGTTCTCCAGGCGGACTCCTGATTTCAACAACAACTTAGGAGGAAATGCCTCTCCTATGGGTAAAAACAAACTTAGGAGGAAATGCATCTCCTATGGGTGAAACTAAAACAAACTTAGGAGGAAATGCATCTCCTATGGGTGAAACTAAACTTAGGAGGAAATGCATCTCCTATGAATGAAACTAAACTTAGGAGGAAATGCATCTCCTATGAATGAAACTAAACTTAGGAGGAAATGCATCTCCTATGGGTGAAACTAAACTTAGGAGGAAATGCGTCTCCTATGGGTAAAAACTAACTTAGGAAGAAATGCATCTCCTATGAATGAAGCTAAACTTAGGAGGAAATGCATCTGCTATGGGTGAAACAAACTTAGGAGAAAATGCATCTCCTATGGGTGAAACTAACAAACTTAGGAGGAAATGCCTCTCTTATGGGTAAAAACAAACTTAGGAGGAAATGCATCTCCTATGGGTAAAACTAAACTTAGGAGGAAATGCGTCTCCTATTGGTTAAACAACAACTTATGAGGAAATGCCTCTCCTATGAGTAAGACTAAACTTAGGAGGAAATGCATCTCCTATGGGGTAAAAGTAAACTTAGGAGGAAATGCATCTCATATGGGTGAAACTAGACTTAGGAGGAAATGCCTCTCCTATGCGTGAACCATTTCCTTCTTCCTGAATTATTTACTTACCTGTGTTGTCTTCCCTCGAAATTGCTGGGGATTATTTTGCTAGGGATGAATTTTCCTTTTCTTCCTTACCCACTCTGGGTTGTCTGACCCTCTTGAAACTTGGTCGAAACTCTGTCGAGGATGCTTCTACATCTCGATGACCCGCTGGGGATAACACTGCGAACTGCTGAGTAACCCTGCTAAGGATAACACTGATGAGGATAAATCTGCTGAGTAAATATGTTATCTTACTCCTTCCAAAATTACTTCCTTTTGAGTAGGATGTTTCATTCCTCTGCAAACTACTTCCCTTTTTTTATTCTTTTTTTTGTTTTGTTTTTCTTTTTTTTTTCGCATAGCTTTTTCCTTCGAAGATTGCCTCCCTTGAGACTCGTTTTGCCTTTCCCCGAAAGGAGTCGCTGAGGATACCGATTTTCACCAAACTTGTGTTGGACTCCTCGAAACTACTAGGGATAACACTCTCGTTGAAATACTTACTTACCTGTTGGGGGATAAAATGTTATCAGCTGGGGATAACACTGTCGAGGATAACACCGCTGGGGGATTTTGATTCCTTTAGAACTAGTGCTTCACTCTTCGAAAGGCTGTTAGGAATGATGCTGGCCTCTTGCTTTTCTGAGCTCAAGTTTCATCCCTTTGCTGGGGAACAACTTCCTCCATTGAAACTTATTATGTTGGGGGAAACACTGGTTCTAAGACCACTTTCCTTGAGACTGGCGTTATCTTTATTCTTCCCCGAATGGGTACCTGACTTCCAGAAAATTTTCTGCCCCAGTTTGACAATATCCCTTGTGGCATGCATTTTTGTCATCAATGCCATTTCCTTTACCTGTTTCAAATCAAACAAAATTTGGTAGTTCAAAACGCGGTGATTGGTTGTGATACTCCTGCTGGGCTGGTTTTCCCTTTCTCCTTCCTTGCTCTTTGTTCCACAACTTGTTGGGGATGATATTATTTGCTAGGGATAATCCCTTTCTTTTGTGACATAGCCTGGAAACTTGCACTTCACCGATCTTTTAGTATCGTATGAATTTCCCAAATCATGCTCACTGCTCTCGTTGCTTTGTCCACGGGCCTTGGTCTTGAGGTTTAACAACCTTTGATTTCGGCTGGGATATCCCTCTTGACACTCGTCAATCCTTTTGTCAACTCCCTTTTGCTGAGGATATTTTTTTTTTGACACTGGCCTCGCGCTTGTTCCTTGCTGACTATACCACTTGGATGTACTAGTCAGATCTCATCTTGCATGATTGGAGAGTTGATGGCCCATTTTGAAGTCATTTCCCACTGGTTTTGACCAAACAGGCTCTACTGGGGAATTTTTCTATGAAAGGAAAAAGATAAAAGGAACAGAATAAAAGACAAAGGAAAACGATGACTCTTTAAAACGCAGATACCGACTCTAATGGTCATGACTTGCACATGTGGCCTATCCTCCGCTGTCAGTCATCTTTCAAGACCTTCAATTGACAATTCCTCATCTGGTTCTCAATCTTATTCGACTTGTAGTGCCCGAAGGGTTTTCACTATCAAGCCTCTCTCATTTTGGTTTTTCTCTCAGCTTTCATCGCCTTATGGTGCCTGTGAAGGTTTTCACCGATAAGACTCTCTCATTTGTATCACTTTCCAGCTGGGGATTTGGAGTGTTGCCGGTATGACTCTCTGCTGGAGATTAGAGTCCTTTCTGCTGTGGAACAGAATGTTATGTTCGCCGGTAAGACTCTCGTTTGTCTGACTTGGCATCTTTTGAAAACTGATCAGAAGGTCTTTCTTTGGACCGTAATGTAGGTTTTTGGATAGGGATAGAAAGAAAGGGTATAAAAGGCTCAAAAATACAAAATAAATTCTGGGTTCAAAATTACAACTTTCGGAAACTAGATTTATTTGCAACCTTTGTCCCAGTTTCTTGCTTGGGGATATTTTAATTGATTTTTCATTTTTCAAAACTATGACCGAGCCGTGAAGCGCCTACGTATCCTCTTTGAGGAATCAGGTCAAACGTAGTTCCCAATTCCTCTGTTTTCATTTGAGTTTCTTTTGTTATCATTTTTCTCTTCTTCTTTTTTTTTTGTTTTTATTTTTTTTTATTTTTTACCTTCCAGGCTCGTATTTCCTAGTCGTTGCTATTGATTCCGAACGAGGGGTATGAAAGAAAATAAATAAGGCTCAAAGGGGGGTAACGAAGGATAAAGTGTTTAGATAGCAGAACAAAATGCCTTCGTCATTCCAGTCTTCAAAACATGTCAAGTGCAAACAACACAATTGATCATAGATTTATAGTCTCTTCCGATGGTGCTGGACTTGATAATTATGTTAAACACTTGCTTTTTCATTTGTCATTTCTAAAGCACTGCTGGGCGACACTCTCATTCTCATGAACGACCCTCATGCCAATTTGGCGAATCTTGTATTTAACGGTTTTCTTTATGTTTTACATGCCCCAGTTCCACATGACTCGGGCTTAATATAATCTCAAACCGTTCTTATTTCCTTTAAATGCTTTGATCACCTTCCAAGGGTTTTTATGATTAACTTTTAAGATTAGGCCCAAACTGTGTGCGCATGTCATGTCACGAGAATCGGCGCTTGAACAAAAATGATAAAAGGACTAAACAAAAAGGATGACTGAAAATAATAAAGACTGGCTTTTGTTTTAGACTACCGGCGAAATGGTTTGAATAATAAAACAAACAAAACAAACCAGAATAAAATCCTAAAACAGCCTGGACAAAACTTAAACAAACTCATATGACAAAATGAAAAGATAAGAAGGTTTGACACAAGACCATATTCGGATTACAACCCTAAGAATAATCCGGACAACAGAAATGACAACAAAATAAGCCACCACCAGCTTCTCTTTTGCTAACCAAGGAACGGAGCGTCCTCCCACTTTATCAAAATTGGCATCTTTAGCCACTGAGCTTTGCATCAGTATTGTCCAGACCATTTCCAACTTCGATATCATCAACCTTAGTCAACAAGTCCCAATAGGATTCGAGTGCTTCTGTTATCAGGCCTGATCCCCGCAAAGTGTGCTTCTGGGTCTTGTATTTCCGGCTTACCACTAACCAACCACCTTCTTTCTTTGCGATTCAAAACAAAACAGGTTAGAATGGACTCAGTCGATCCCCATTATTAACATCTTTTTTTTCATTTTTTTTCATTTTTCTTTTTTTCAATTTTTTTCATTCATTTTTTTTTCTTTTTTTTTCTTCATTCTTTTTCATCATTTTTTTTGTCGTGGTCGAATCTTATGGAGATTGCCTACGTATCATGACCCCGCATGAATCAGACCTTGCGTAGTTCGGACAAAATGAAAGGTAAAAGCAATGAAACATTTTTTTTCTTTATCAATTTTCATAATAAAACAAACTGGGTTTCAAAGGTTGAAAGATGACCAACACTCAAAAAATCAAACAACTCACATATTCTAGTCAAAAGATTTATAAACGGCCAGTTTCTTTCCCCGTTTGACAAATGCAACCAAACGGCTATTTTGCAAATGTGGCCCCTTCCAAATCTCACATGAATTTTGAGGCCGGGGAGGATTATTTTGACACTTTACAAACTTGTCCGTTCTTTTACGAAAATAGCCTTTCAACAACTGAAAGATACTCTAAGGCTATTTCGGCAAGAACGGTTTAAGACGCGGCCGGAGCTGGCTCGGCTTATTATGACAAAATTCAAACGGTATTCACCTGACCGCCGACTCTTTGTTTTTTTTTCTTTTCAAATTACAATAAAACCCTGGTGTTGCAAAAACGACCCTTTCAGCGCCTCGGGGACGAAGATTTTTAAGGCTGTGTGGGTCAACTAGACCAAAATCCTAACATGACCCAAAAGTGGTTGTTTTATGCAAGGTCAGCCTTCCGGCGTCCCTTTCGGGAACATTCGGCTATTTATGACAAAACAAGCATCACCTGACTTATTTATGACTCTTTTTATCTTTTTCAAATTAGAAAACTCAATATTGCAAACACGGCCTTTCAACGCCTCGGGGACGAAGATTTTTAAGGCTGTGTGGGTCAACTGGACCAAATCTTAAAAAATGACCCAAAGGTGGCTGTTTATGCAAAGTCAGCCTTCCGGCGTCCCTTTCGGGAACATTCGGCTATGTCTTGATAAAACAATGTCACCCGACTTCTTTATGACAAAATTAAAATTTGACATATTTTTTTTATTTATTTGTTTTTGGCTATTTTAGCAAAAGATGGGGTTGGACCCGATGTGGGTTGCCTACGTATTTCACATCCGGTGAGAATTAAACCCGCGTAGTTCGGGCAGATTGGATACAGGTGAGAATAAAAAAATAACTAATTCTGAGAAAACATATTTTTTTTTCTTTTGCTTTTTCTTAAAAGGTGATGAAACATGTAAAATCTTTTGGATTTTCTTTTTCCTTTTTTTATTTTTGATTTTTCAAAAATGATAAAAAGTGCAACGAATTTTTTTTTTGAATTTTTCATCATTTTTTTTTAATTTTTTTTTTAAAATAAAAATGTAACAAAACATAACCGGACCCTATTTGCTTTATCTTCGCACTTCACCCGCTCTTTTTCCTTTTTTTTTCCTTTTCATTCACTCTCAATTATCATTGGTCCGCCAAATGACCCTTTTACCCTTGAAGGAATGCAACATGTAGCACATAGGATGCATCAAGATGGTCTTTTTCATTTCAGGTTGCTAGCCCTAGACAGACCCAACCCCTGTGTTGAGTCCCCTAAGTCAAATGCAACATGATGCAAATAATCGTTCCTACTAGGGATCCGGCATGAAGTCATGTTATTTTATGTTCAAGACCTGAGTCGGTGTTCTAGACTGTGTACCCGAGCGGACAACTCAAGTCGAGGAGGGGGCAACTTACCGGGAACCAAAAGGCCATCCGGCTTCGTAACTTGTCCGAGCCTCTTTTTTATTTCAGGGTATGACACTAACAGAATAAGGAGTCTCAACCAGTAAGCACATCCCCGGAGGTGAAGAGAGAAGGGTTCGGCACAGTTTATATATACAGTCAAATAATATCAAAGCGGTAAAAGTAGCATTTAGCACATTAGGCTCAAACATGTAAAAATCAGATAAAGCCAAATATAACAATTTATCTAAGCTCGAATTTCTAACCCTGAACCAGTGGTTCTGGTTCATAGAAAAATTCCCCAGCAGAGTTCCCAGAGCTGTCACACCTCATTTTTCCGCCCCGCGAGGGGTGAAGAAGTTTTTTCCAATTAAAGGACAATCGAAACGGAATTTATTTATTTATTTCAGAGTCGCCACTTGGGAGATTTAGGGTGTCCCAAGTCACCAATTTTAATCCCGAATCGAGGAAAAGAATGACTCCATATTATAGTCTGCGTACCAGAAATCCGGATAAGGAATTCTGTTAACCCGGGAGAAGGTGTTAGGCATTCCCGAATTCCGTGGTTCTAGCACGGTCGCTCAACTGTCATATTCGGCTTATTTATCTGATTTTAATACAAATATGAACTTATGTGCCAATTTTAACTTTTTACCGCTTTATTATTATTATTTTAAAAGAATGTGAACATTATTTAAACAAGTCTTTGAATTACATCACATGAAATGCACCCGCAATCTGAAGCACATTTATTCAATGTTTTGGGATTTGGATTTAGGTCGCATGAAATGCACACCCGAGTTTAAGAAGGTAAGCTTATTAAAATGCGCGCTTAAAGCAATTAACGTATTATTATTTCTGGGTAAGGCCGTGAAATTTTGCTAAACGGCTCATCCCAAAGTCTAATTAATTTTAATTAAACATTTATCGAGGGCCCCACAATTTTGTATTTTTATTCGGCGAGGCTCGTCTCATTTATTTTTAAAAGACAATCCTAATATGCCTACATTATTTTCTATTAAATTTGTCTCTACAAAATAAAATAAAAAAATGTCTTAATTTATTTACATGCTGAAATTAACTAGAAATATTTAATTAAACAACATTCCTCCAAGTTCCAAAATGGTCTATTTTGATAAACTAACGTGTTTTTGAGACGTGGTAATCATCCAACAATAGCGAATTAACTAGACGAAGTTACTACACAATTTATTTATTTTTAGGCAATATATAGATAGTTCGTCCGTTAAGCTATCATCTGATGTTTCACTATATATATTAAACAGCTACATGATTCTGATTAGAGTAAGCTAAACAATTTATATATACAAATAAAATTTAGAATATAATTAAATTAAATCTGAAACTTCAACTCTTCATATTCGTATTCATGCTACATGTTTCAGTTTACAATAACCAGCGTGTCAGTTGTGTACCTGATATTGGAAGCAAAAGAAAATGAAGATGAGAATCAGCAGCAGTAATAACAATACAACACAACAACAACAGTCCAGCAACAATAACAACCCAGGAACAGAGTTTGCAAACCAGTGGAGCAGTAATCCCAAAAACAAAAGCTCCCAGCTTGTATGAAACAACAACAATTAATGCTGATTTCAAACAATGAAAGAAAACAGAAGATTTATTTTTTAGTTTTTTTTATTTGAAAGTTTAAAATATTTTTCGGAATTTTTCTTTCTCTCTTAAATATTCAGCTCTTTTTTTCTCTCTTTCTGTCCGTTTTTTTTTTCTCTCTATCTGTATTCTGTCCTCTCTTATCTGTATTCAAGACTTCTATATATATCTCATCCCATAAATCTTTTAATCAATTAAAATTAACCCATTTCTCCTACCAAACCCATTATCTTCACACTCATCCCCATTACATTAAATAAACATATCACACCACCCCATTATATTTTGTCCCCCATGCCTAACATAAACAAATACAAGATTCCCCCACACTAAAATTTGTCTTGTCCCCCCTTTATATTAAACAATTATATCACAACCCACCCCAATACATTTTGTCCCCCATGCTTCATATAAAAAATTACAAAATGTATAATTCCTAAACTACCCCTCCGACCTTATTGCAAATTACTATTTTACCCCGAACGTACTACAAATTACCAAACTACCCCATCAGCTATAACAATCAATTAATCAAACTTAACCAAAATATAGACAATATGATCAATTTGTAACAATGTTTAAACAACAAATCACATGAACATAATTTCTTCAATATTTCAACAACAAATCACATGAACATGATTTCTTCAACATTTCAACAACAAATCACATGAACACAAATTGAACAACAAAGAACAACTAAAATTTGATTGAACAATATTTTAGCAACAAACAATCCTATTTTCGGATTCAACAACAACAACAAACAAGTATATTTAGATTTCTAAATTCAATAATATTGAACTTAAAATCAACTACTCTAACAACATTACAACAAACAATTCTTATATTAAACTTTAAACAAGATTATGAGACCAATTCAAGAAATAATCATAAATGATAAACAAGAAATCAAACTATACAAAATTCGGATTCAAGATCATCTAAACAAAGTATGAACATGAATGAATCTATTTTTTTTAAAACAACAAACATGACGGATTTAAATGACTCAAACAACATTAATAATTTCTGGAAAATATATAACAACATGAAACAAATTGAAGAAATAATCAATTAAATTTCAATTTGAATCTAACAAATATCAAACTAACAAATTCTTACTTAAACAATAAAACAAACATGAAATAAACATGAAAAACCACTAATTAACTTTCCATTTGAAATCTGAAAATTAATTCAATCAAAACACATGAACACACTAGAAAATTATTTCAACGATGAACAACGAACAAAACAAGGATCAAATATTTAACGATTTTAACTTCGAGAAATATAAAACGAAATATGGACAAAAAATAAAACTCAAAAACAACTAACCGGAGATGAATCAACGATGAACTCGATTGTAAACAAATTTGTCCGAGCTTCGACTCAACGAAAGACCTTCGAACTTTGACGAAACGAAGAGGAAAGGAGTAACAGCAGCAACTACTGCCGCGACGAGCAGCAACAGCAATTTGTCGAGGAGGACGTCGGGAGAAGAAGCATTGGCAGAAGCGACTTGAAGCCGTAGCCGCGGGGAGCAGAAACGGGCAGCAGTGGCGGCCTGTTTGTTTGGAGAACGGAGCAGCAGCGTGACGGGTTGACGACAAAAACACGAAGAAGAAGTAGCAGCTGAACGCAGCAAGAAGGAGAAGCAGCTGAACGCAGTAAGGGAAGCCATGGATGAGCTCAAACTCGACGATGACGAAGCTTGATGGAGGAGGGCAGCTATGGAGTTGTTGGTGCGTGTGTGCGTGAGTGTGACGGGGTGAGGGGGTGTTCGTGGGGGAGGGTGGTCGACGTTGCAGGCTGGGGTTTGTGGGGGGGCAGCCATGGATGACCTTTGGAGAAACTTGGAGAAGAAGAAGGAAAATGAGGGGGGGGGGTGGCGGATGACTTAGTATAGTTTTAGGGTTTTTGGCCTTTTTTTTTTGTTTTGTTTTTGTTTTGTAAAAATGAAAAATGATAGGATGAAGAGGGGGAGTTGGGTTGTTGGTACTGGGTCGACCCAGTTCGAAATGGACTGGGTCGTAGGGAAGATTGGGCCATTTTTTGGGCCTGTGGCTTGAAATCGAAAAAGAGGCCCAATTCCGACTTTCTTTATATTTTCGCTCTCTTTTCTTCTTTTATTTCTCCAAAACTAAATTATAAAAATACTTAACTTATTATTAAGAACTAAATTAAGTTATAAAAGCGCAAATTAACTCCCAATAACAATTAACGCACAATTAAGTAATAATTAAGCATAAAATTGTATATTTGGATATTAAATGCTAAAAATGCAAATGATGCCTATTTTTGTAATTTTTAATTTTTTTGTAAAACAAATTTAATTACTAACAATTGTAGAATTAAATCCTACATGCAAAATGCGACATATTTTTGTATTTTTATTAATTTAACAAATAAACATGCACAGACAAATACAAATAATTATTCAAAATATCACAAAATTTCACACCAAGGAAAATCATTTTATTTTTGAATTTTTGGGAGTAATTCTCATATAGGGCAAAAATCACGTGCTTACACTGTTTAGTGAATTTCACTGCCTTCCCCAAAGATAATAACGTGTTAGACTCTTTAGGCGCATTTTAATAATCTTACCTTCTTAAACTCGGGTGTGCATTTCATGCGACCCAAATCCAAATCCCAAAACATTGAATAAAATATGTTCCGGATTGCGGGTGCATTTCATGTGACGCAATCCAAAGACATATTTTTTTTAAACGATGTTCACATTCCTTTAAAAATATAATAAAAGCGGTAAAGAGTTAAAATTTGCACATGAGATCATAATTGTATAAAATCAGATAAACAAGCCTAATATGACAGTTGAGCGACCGTGCTAGAACCACGGAACTCGGGAATGCCTAACACCTTCTCCCGGGTTAACAGAATTCCTTATCCGGATTTCTGGTTCGCGGACTGTAATATGGAGTCATTCTTTTCCTCGATTCGGGATTAAATTGGTGACTTGGGACACCCTAAATCTCCCAAGTGGCGACTCTGAAATAAACAAACAAATCTCGTTTCGATTGTCCTTTAATTGGAAAAAACTCCTTCACCCTCGCGGGGGCGGAAAAAGGAGGTGTGACATGTGGGTCAACTGGGGAATTAAAAACCCAGAACCACTGGTTCAGGGTTAGAAATTCGAGCTTAGATAAATTGTTATATTTGGCTTTATCTGATTTTTACATGTTTGAGCCTAATCTGCTAAATGTTGCTTTTACCGCTTTGATATTATCTGAATTGTATATAAACTGTGCCGAAACCCCCTCTCTCTTCACCTCCAGGGATGTGCTTACTGGTTGAGACTCCCTATTCTGTTAGTGTCATACCTTGAAATAAGAAAGAGGCCGGATAAGTTACTAAGCCGGATGGCCCTTTGGTTCCCGGAAAGTTGCCCCTTCCTCGATTCGAGTTGTCCGCTCGGATACACAGTCTAGAACACCGACTCAGGTTTTGAACATAGAATAACATGACTTCATGTTGGATCCCTAGTAGGAACGAATATTTGCATCATGTTGCATTTGACTTAGGGGACTCAACACAGGGGTTGAGTCCGTCCAGGACTAGCAACCTGAAATGAAAAGACCATCGTGATGCATCCTATTTGTGCTGTGCATTTATTTGTTCCGAACCCGCATGTTGACCGATTTTTGAATCTCGGGAACGTTGAAAAAAAAGGAAAAAAAAAATAGCAGTTAGGGAATTAATTATTTATTTTTGAAAATAACCAATGCCCAAATACTGTCAAAACTCTGCCGAAATTTTGAGAAAATAAAAAAAAATGTCTTACTAGCCCATTTTATTAAAATCAAAAGAAAAATAGAAAAAAAAAGAAAAAAAAGAGTCGTTGTTCTATCTTATTTTTTAAAAAAAAAATAGAAAAGGAAAATAGTTTATCTTGCCAAGAAAAAGAGTCTTGTTTTAAAATGATTTTTTTATTTATTTATTTGTTTATGAAAATGCCAAATTTAAAAATAAAAAGAGTCGTACATTGAACGTGGTTTTGTTATTTGTTGCAATATATATATATATATATATAAATCCAAAAAGTTTTTCTTGTTTTTCATTATTGATTTCTTTAGAAAGTCTTTTTAATTGTTTAAAAAAATAATAATAAAAATAAAAAATATTTTCTTTTAATTTCTTCCAAAAAATCCGAAAATATTTTCATTCGTCTTTCAAAATTGAAAAGAAAATCCAAAATTCAAAAAAAAAAAATTTAAGTAAAATTCCAAAAATATTTTCTTTCTTCTTTAGAAGTTTTTCTTTCGAAATTCGAAAAAAAAATCTTTAGAAATCTTTCTTTGCCAAAATGCTCCCTTTCTTCTTTATAAGTCTTTCCTTCAAAAAAAAAAGAGGTTAGTTTATTTACTTTATTCATGATCCCGAATTACGCGGGTCTGATTCTCACCGGATGTGAGATACGTAGGCAAACCTCTTCGGTTCCGGCCCACCATATTCCAAAAATCAAAAAAAAAATATTTTTGATTACTCAGTCTTTTAGACCTCAAATAAAAAAAATAATACAAAAATATTTCTTTTTAATCTCTCTCAAAATTCAAAATATTTGTTTAAAAGTTCAAAAGAAAATTCAAAATTCAAAAATATTTTTTCTTTTCTTTTGTAATATTTCTTTCAGAAACCCACAGTAATAGTCCAAAAATATTTTTTTCTTTAGAAGATTTTTTGAACTTTCCAAAAAAAAAGGAAAAGAAGTTAAAAAATATATATTTTTTAGCCGTCGTTTCTTTTCAAAATCAAAAAAACTATATATATAAAAAAAACAACAACAAAAATCAAAATCCAGAAATATTTACTCTCTTCTTTGTAAGTATTTTTTTCGAAAAAAAGGAGTTAGCTTATTTGCTTTATTTCTGAGGGCGAACTACGCCGGTTTGATTCTCACCGGATGTGAGATACGTAGGCAACCCTCATCGGGTCCAACCTCTCCTTTTTGCTAAAATAACCAAAAAACAAATAAATAAACAAAAAACATGTCAAATTTTAAATAAGTCGGGTGATGTCTAACCTCCCCTTTTGCAAAAAAATAAAAATAAAAAATATATATATGTCAAAATCAAGAAGTCAGGTGACGCTGTTTTGTCAAGACATAGCTGAATGTTCCCGAAAAGGACGCCGGAAGGCTGACTTTGCATAAACGGCCACTTTTTGGGTCATGTTTAAGATTTGGTCTAGTTGACCCACACAGCCTTAAAAATCTTCGTACTCGAGGCGTTAAAAGGCCGTGTTTGGAATATTGAGTTTTCTATTTTGAAAAACAATAAAAAGAGTCATAAATAAGCTGGGATGCCCGCGGTCAGAACAAAAACATATTAGAAATGGTTACTTGCCTAAGAACATTGCATTCCCCGAGGTGCAATTACAATATCTGTTAAGACTCTAACACTGACAAGTTTGTTGTTTTTTCCAATCCAATATCAGTTAGTTTGTTAAAGCGTACTGGCACCGTACCATTATCAAACAAGATCAAAAGGGCCCATACCAGAAAGCATGACTGGTTCAGACAACAGTATTGAATCGGAAAAGACGGCAAATCAGATGCTGAAGGAAGCAATGGAAAAAATGGAAAAGATGAGGCTGGAAATGAATGAAATGCAGATAGCCTTAGCTAGAGCCCAAAAGGGGCATGAACTACCTGTTACTCCTACTCTCCAATCAGGACACACGTCAGAATACCCCTCTCCCGATCCTTCAACAAGTTTCCCAAGCCATCATTACTATCAGGGAAGAGAGGCCTATGATCCCCAAGCTCTACCACCCAATCAAAATCCTCCTCCACCAAATGTTCCCGTCTTTGTGGTGCCTCCCCCAGCCCCATTGCACAGATCATCCAGTGAGCCACTGTTTCAGGCTCACGACACACAATATTACCCCCCTGAACTCACATTCAAAGCACCCGAGCCACATACCTATAATCCCCACTTTGAGGTCCCGGCGGAGATTGAAAAGCCGGCTAAGAGCCCAGAGCAGGACGAGGTGATGCGGAAATTTAAAAGCCTGGAGCAGTCCTTCAGGAACATGCACGGGTTAGGCAACCAGGTCAGCGTGGCTTACAAGGATCTATGCCCTTTCCCTGACGTCCAATTACCAGCAGGGTTCAAGATGCCCAAATTCGATTTATACGAAGGGCATGGCGATCCTATGGCACATCTACGGGGCTTTTGTAGCAAAATGAGGGGAGCGGGGGGCAAAGATGAGCTACTGATAGCTTACTTTGGCCAGAGTTTGAGCTGGTCGGCATTAGAGTGGTATACAAGACAAGATCCGAGCAGGTGGTACACCTGGGATGATCTGGCACAGGCTTTCGCAGGACACTTCCAATACAACCTTGAGATAGTCCCAGACCGTCTCACATTGCTAAATCTTGAGAAGAAACCCGGGGAAAGCTTCCAGGAATTTGGGTTTCGGTGGATAAAACAGGCAGCCAGAGTTGATCCTCCGATGAGAGAGGGGGAAATGGTATACTACTTTCTGCAAACTCTAGAGCCAACTTATTTTGGTCACTTGGTGACGTCAGTTGGTAAATCCTTCAACGAGGTGGTGAAAATGGGCGGTATAATAGAAGAGGGACTTAAGTCCAACAAAATCCTGAGCTATTCGGCAATTAACGCAACAACTCAGGCCATTCAGAGCGGCACGGGAGGTGTGCTCGGGAAGAAGAAGGGGGAAAAATCGCAACAGTCGAAGCGGGTACTTGGTCCAGATCTAGAGGTCCTACACCCTACTACCAATCCAGACCCCTACAACCTTAATACCCACCAGAGCCAAAATTTTCTGTCCATCATGCCCGAACATATCCCCGAGCTCTACATAATCCACCTCAGTATTATCCTCCGAACAATGTCTGGTCACATGTCCAACTATCAGTTCACCCCCTATGGCGAGCGCCAGCACCACATAATGCATTCTTGCCTTCACAACATTTTCGAGCACCCAATGACCCTAGAAAACAGGGGCAGGGAGGGGAACAAAGGCAAAGAAATAGTTTCACGCCGATTGGGGAGTCCTACACAAGTTTGTTTAAAAAGTTAAAGATTTCTGGCCTGATTGAGCCGCTCATTGGCTATACTCCAGACCCATATGCAAAAGGATTTGATCCTGTTGTACGATGCATGTGCCACTCTAATGTCCAAGGACATAGCATTGAAGACTGTCGTTCTTTGAAAAAGGAAATAGAAAGAATGATTCAGGAAGGGCAATTGTGATCAATGACAGTGACAGAGAGCACGCGAATCCTCTTGAGAACTTGTTGACTGACGTTGATGATGCTAAAGTTGGTGATGGTCTTGGAAATGTTGATATAGAGCTCAATGGCTAAAACTGCCATGCTTGGTAGTTGGAAAGACACTTCATTTTTGGGTGAGCCGGAGAGGATCTTTGATGGCTTATTTCGTTGTCATTTCCGTTGTCTGGATTATTCTTAGGGTTGTAATCCGAATATTGTCTTGTGTCAAACCCTCTTATCCTTCCATTTTGCCACAATGGTTTGTTTAAGTTTTGTCCAGGTTATTTTAGGATTTTATTATAATTTGTTTTTGTTTGTTTTGTTATTCAAACCATTTCACTGGTCGTCTAATGCAAAATCCGGTCTTTTATTATTTTCAGCCATCTTTTCGTTTAGTTCTTTTATCATTTTGTTCAGCGCTGATTCTAGTGACATGACATGCGCACATAGTTTGGGCCTAATCCTAATAGTTAATCATAAAACTCCGGAAAGGTGATCAGAACATTTAAAGGAAATAAGGCGGTTTGAGATTATTAGGAGCTCGAGTCATACGGAATTAGGGCAAGTAAAACACAAAGAAAACCGTTAAAAGCAAGATTTGCCTTTCATGATAATGAGAGTGAGAGTGTTGCCCAGCAAAGCTTTAGAGATGACAAATGAAAAGTCAAATGTGTGAATATAATTGTCAAGTCCAGCACCATCAGAAGAGGCTACAAATCTTTGTTTAAATTATGATGTTTGCACTTGGCATGTTTTGAAGACCGGAATGACGAAGGCATTTTATTCTGCTATCTAAACAATTTATCCTTCGTTAACCCTTTGAGCCTTATTTGTTTTCTTTCATACCCCTCATTCGGAATCAGTAGCAAAGGATAGAAACACAAATGTGGAAGAAAAAGAAAAAAAAAGGAAAAGAAAACAACAAAACGACAAAAGAAAAAAAAAGAAAAAAAGAAAAATGATAATAAAAACAAAAGAAAGTCAGAAAAAAACAGAGGAAGTGGGAACTATGTTTGACCTGATTCCTCAAAGAGGATACGTAGGCGCCTCACGGCTCGGTCATATGGTGCATATGGTGCATAATGTGCATAGTGTAATAATAATAATAATCCCCAAGCTAGAAACTGGGGCAAGAGTTGCGCTTGTCGTAAGCAAATATGGTTTCGAAGGTTGTAATTTTGAACCCCAAGTTTATTTTGTTTTTGAGCCTTTAATACCCCTTTCTTTCTAGCCTATCCAAAACCCACATTACGGTCCAAAGAAAGACCTTCTGATCAGTCTTCAAAAGATGCCAAGTCAGACAAATGAGAGTCTTACCGGTGAACATAACATTTTGTTCCACAGCATAAAGGACTCTAATCCCCAGCAGAAAGAGTCATATCGGCAACACTCCAAATCCCCAGCTGTAAAGTGATACAACTAAGAGAGTCTTATAGGTGAAAATCTTCACGGACACCATAAGGCGATGAAAGCTGAGAGAAAAAAACAAAAATGAGAGAGGCTTGATAGTGAAAACCCTTTGGGCACTACAAGTCGAATAAGATTAAGAATAAGATGGGGAATTTCCAAGTGAAGATCTTGAAAGATGATTGACGGTAGAGGATAGACAACATGCGCATGTCATGACCATTAGAGTCGGTATCTGCGTTTGATAGGTTTTTATTTATAGTTTCTCTTGTTAAAGAGTCATCTTTTTCCCTTTGTCTTTTATTCGGTTCCCTTTTTGTTTGTCTTTCTCCTTTCATAGAAAAATTCCCCAGTAGAGTCTGTTTGGTCAGAACAAGTGAGAAATGACTTCAAAATCTGCCATCAGCTTTTCAATTATGCAAGACCAGATCTGATTAGAAGATCCAATGGTCTAAGTCAGGAAGGAACAAGCGCGAGGCCAGTGTCAAGAAAGATATCCCCAGCAAAAGGAGATTGACAAAAGGATTGACAAGTGTCAAGAGGGATATCCTTGCCGAAATCAAAGGTTATTAAACCTCAAGGCCAAGGCCCGTGGACAAATCAAGGAGAGCAATGAGCATGATTTGAGAAATTCATGCGAGACTAAAAGGTCGGGAAAATGACAGTTTCCGAACTATGCCACAAAAGAAGAGGGATATCCCCAGCAGAAAGGGATCATTCCCAGCAAATAATATCGTCCCCAGCAAGTTTTTGGAACGCAGAGTACGGAAGGAGAAAGGGAAAAGCCACCCTCAGTAGGAGTATCACGACCAACCACCGCGTTTTAAACTAACAAATTTTGGTTGATTTGAAACAGGTAAAGGAAATAGCATCGATGACAGAAATGCATGCCACAAGGGAGATTATCAAACTGGGGCAGAAAATTTTCCTTTCATTTAGAAAATTTTCTGAAAGTCAGATACCCATTTGGGGAAGAATAAAGATAGCACCAGTCTCAAGGGAAGTGGTCTTTGAACTAGTTTTACCCCTAGCATAACAAGTTTTAATAAAGGAAGTTGTTCCCTAGCGGACAGAACAAAAGGATGAAACTTGTGCTCGGAAAAAGCAAAAGGCCAGTATCATTCCCAGCAGCCTTCAGAAGAGTGAATCACTAGTTTTGAAAGAATCAAAATCTCCCAGCAGTGTTATCCTCAACACCGTTATCCCCGGCTGATAACATTTTATCCCCAGCAATGTTGAGAGAGAAAAGTTTTGAAGGAAGTAGATTTGGAGAAAGGGGAAGAAAGGAGACTCCCGAATGATATCATTCCCCAACAGGTAAGTAAATAATTCCCCAGCAGTGTTATCCCCAGCAGTCTCGGGGAAAGACAACACGAGCTTTTAAAGGAGATAACCATCCCCCAGCAAGGCCACAAATCGGCCACCATAAAATAAAAAAAAATAAAAAAAACTGATAAAATTTTCTTTGCTTGAGAGTTGAAACAGGAACAAAGCAGCGCAAGGGAAAAAGAAAAGAAAAGAAGGAATTACAAAGGTAAGTTTCTCAAACCTTTGATCTTTACATTTTCCTCCTAGGATAAAAGTCCTAGTCTGATGAAATTTTCTCCTGAGATATCAAATCTTAGTCCGATGAATCTTTCTCCAAAGCTCGAAAGGAGCTTGATTTATTTTTAAAATATTAGAGCTGAAGTCAGGAGCCCGCCTGGAGAATGTAGGTGTTAAAATTTAAGAAATTGTTGAAGTTAGGAGCCCGCCTGTAGAACGAAGGTTGTTAAATTTTAAGTTAAAGAAGTCAGAAGCCCACCTGTAGAATGACAATTTAAATTTCAAGTTTTGAAGTTGGAATACATTTCAGTCTTTACATTTAAGTTGAAGAAATTGGGATCATCCGCCCTCAAATAGGATATTTTGGGTTCATCCTCCCTCAAAATAGGATATGTTGGGTTCATCCGCCCTCAAATAGGATATTTTGGGTTCATCCGCCCTCAAATAGGATTTTATTTTCAAAGTTGTTGTTGAAGTCAAGAGCCCGCCTGAAGAGAGGAAAGGCGTTTTATTATTTAAAGTTGTTTAAATCTCGCCAACCTAAAGGAAGGAATGACACTTTATTTTCAAAGTTGTTGTTGAAATCAGGAGTCCGCCTGGAGAGAGGAAAGACGTTTTATTTTTTAAAGTTGTTTAAATCTCGCCAACCTAAAGGAACGAATGACACTTTATTTTCAATGTTGTTGAAATCAAGAGCCCGCCTGAAGAGAGGAAAGACGTTTTATTTTTAAAAGATGTTGAAATCTCGCCAGTCTAAAGAAAGGAATGGCGTTTTATTTTTCAAAGTTGTCGTTGAAGTCAGGAGCCGGCCTGAAGAGAGGAAAGGCGTTTTATTTTTAAAAGTTGTTGAAATCTCGCCAGCCTAAAGAAACGAATGGCATTTTATTTTCAAAGTTGTTGTTGAAGTCAGGAGCCCGCCTGAAGAAAGGAAAGGCGTTTTATTTTTAAAAGTTATTGAAATGTCGCCAGCCTAAAGAAAGGAATGACATTTTATTTTCAAAGTTGTTGTTTAGGTCAGGAGCCCGCCTGAAAAGAGGAAAGGAGTTTTATTTTTCAAAGTTGTTTGTTGAAGTCAGGAGCCCACCTGAAGAGAGGAAAGGCGTTTTATTTTTAAAAGTTGTTGAAATCTCGCCAGCCTAAAGAAAGGAATGACATTTTATTTTCAGAGTTGTTTGTTGAAGTCAGGAGCCCGCCTGAAGAGAGGAAAGGCGTTTTATTTTTAAAAGTTGTTGAAATCTCGCCAGCCTAAAGAAAGGAATGACATTTTATTTTCAAAGTTGTTGTTGAAGTCAGGAGCCCGCCTGAAGAAAGGAAAGGCGTTTTATTTTTAAAAGTTGTTGAAATCTCGCCAGCCTAAAGAAAGGAATGACATTTTATTTTCAAAGTTGTTGTCAAGGTCAGGAGAAGAGAGGAAAGACGTTTTATTTTTAAAAGTTGTTGAAATCACGCCAGCCTAAAGAAAGGAATGGCATTTTATTTTCAAAGTTGTTGTTGAAGTCAGGAGCCCGCCTGAAGAAAGGAATGGCGCTTTATTTTTAAAGGTGTTGTTGAGTTCAGGAGCCCGCCTGAAGAGAGGAAAGACGTTTTATTTTTAAAAGTTGTTGAAATCACGCCAACCTAAAGAAAGGAATGGCATTTTATTTTCAAAGTTGTTGTTGAAGTCAGGAGCCCGCCTGAAGAAAGGAATGGCGCTTTATTTTCAAAGTTGTTGTTGAGGTCAGGAGCTCGCCTGAAGAAAGGAAAGATGTTTTATTTTTCAAAGTTGTTGATGAAGTCAGGAGCCCGCCTGAAGAGAGGAATGACGAATTTATCTGCAAAGTTGTTGGTTGAAGTTGGGAGCCCACCCATATAATAGAGGAATACATTGCAAGTCAGTAAAACAGAAGAATCCAACAGGAATCCCCAGAGGGAAACAACAAGAATCCCCAGCAGAGGAAGGAATTCCAAGACTCGATGGAAAAATAATGCGAAAAGGAAATAAGCAGTTCGAGATCGGCAGTCAAGGGAGAATACAAGACAAATCGGAAGTAGAGAAATACCAGAGGAGTCACCAAGACATCAAAACAACAAGAGACACAAGAGCATGATCTAGATAAGATTTTGTAATTCATATATCATGGTCTAGTCTAGCTTCTTGTTTTCTTTCAGCATGATGTAATAAGGAGGTCAGCAAGCAGTAAAAGAAGCATGCAACAAGCAGTAACATTGCAGTCCCATGGTAGTCCCAGCTACCAAAACTTCCCGAACTACATTAACCTGATTCCCTTTTAGCCAGGGATATGTAGGAAACTTTTGAAGCAAAGGTTCGGTTAAACTTTTTTCAAAAAATGTTTCACACGGAGTACTCAGATGGGCAAAAATTGCTCACTTTATCTTTGCACGATAACACTTCGTGTTTTCGGGCAAAGAGGGGCAGCTGTAAGCACGTGATTTTTGCCCTATATGAGAATTGCTCCCAAAAAAATTCCAAAAAATAAAACAATTTTTTTATAGTTTGCAATTGTTGTGAATTTTGTGTTATTTGTATTGTTTGCATTTTTGTCTGTGCATGTTTATTTTATAAATTAATAAAAAATATAAAAAATACGTCGCATTTGCGTTTAGGATTTAAGTTTACAATTGTTAGCAATTAAGTTTGTTTTACAAAAATGAAAATTACAAAAATAGGCATCTTTCACATTTTTAGCATTTAATGTCCAATTGTACAATTTTATGCTTAATTATTACTTAATTGTGTGTTAATTGTTATTGGGAGTTAATTTGCGCTTTTATAAATTAATTTAGTTCTATATGATAGTTTAAGGATTTTTAGAATTTAGTTTTAGAAAAATAAAAGAAGAAAAGAGAGCAAAAAAATAAAGAAAATCGGAATTGAGTCTCTTCTTCAAATTCAAACCACTGGCCCAAAAAATATCCAACCATCCCTACGACCCGGTTCATTCCAAACCGGGTCTACCCAGTCTATAACCCAAATACCCAACACCCCTATTTCCCTATCTTACATTTCACAAAAACAAAAAAAAAAACCTAAACCTAAAAAAAAACAAGACCTAACCATCCGCCCCCCCTCTCTTCTTCTTCTCCAAAGCTTCACCAAAACCCAACCATGGCTACCCGCTGCTTCTGTTCCTTCGCGTCCAAACAACTCTCTTCTTCTTCTTCTCCAACACCCCTCATCAACCATGGCTGCCTCCCTCGACTAACACAACCACCCCTCGCTGCGTTTTCTTCTTCCTCGTCGAAGCTCCAAACGTTGCTGCTTCTTCTTCTTCGTCACTCCTCTCTACCATGGCTGTTGCGTCCAACATGGCTGCTGCCTGTTGCTTCTTCTTCGTATATCTTCGTCACCTGCTGCTGTCATGACTGCGTCCTTTGTTGCTGCCCGATGCTTCTGCTTTTTCCAGCTTCACCATTATTGCCGCATGTTGCTTCTTCTTTATCACTCGTCGCTGCTGCTGCTCCGTCGTGGTGTTTCTGCCATGGCTGCTGGCGAGTTGCTGCTGCTCGATGATTCTGCTTCGTCCTGTCACACCTCCTTTTTCATACCCGCGAGGGCGCAAGGGAGTTTTTCCAATTAAAGGACAATCGAAACAGGATGGGTTTATTTATTTCAGAGTCGCCACTTGGGAGATTTAGGGTGTCCCAAGTCACTAATTTTAATCCCGAATCGAGGAAAAGAATGACTCTATATTACAGTCTGCGTACCAGAAATCCGGATAAGGAATTATGTTAACCCGGGAGAAGGTGTTAGGCATTCCCTAGTTCCGTAGTTCTAGCACGGTCGCTCAACTGTTATATTCGGCTTGATTATCTGATTTAATACATGTTGAACCTATGTGCAAAATTTAATTTTTAACAGCTTTTGTCATTATTATTATTTTACGAGAATTGCAACGTCATCAAAACATATCTCGAACCACGTTACATCAGTGCACCCGTAGTTATCGATATATCTCGACTCGGTTGAGATTTGGATTTGGGTCACATAAATGTGCACCCGAATTAAGGAAAATAAATTGTTAAAGGCGCGCCTAAAGCAACTAGCATCTTGTTATTTTGGGGAAGGTCGTAAAGATCCGTTAAACGGCACATCCCGAATTCTAAACACTTTAATATATACATACATTTAGAGGGCCCCGCAACTTTGTACATTTTTTGTTTGTCGAGGCTCGTCTCATTCTTACTTGTAAAAAGGAATTTCCGACGTCATGGATATGCATCTCGAACCACGTCACAATCGATGTACCCGTGATTAGAAACACATCTCGAATCCGTCAAGATTTGGATTTGGGTCACATAAATGTGCACCCGAATTTAAGAAGGTAAAATTACTAAATACGCGCTTAAAGAGGCTATCGCGTTATTATTCCGGGAGGGTCGTGAGATTTGCTAAACGACCCACCTTGGGGACTGAATGCTTCAATATATACATTTGACGAGGGCCCCGCAGCTTGTGCATTTTTATTTGTCGAGGCTCATCTCGTCCTTATTTTAAAAGGATTTCCTATAGCAACTACGTTTCTTGTCGTGTTTGTCTCTACTAATTGAAAACGGAGATAGTCCTAGTTGATTACATGCTTTTAGGCTTATTTATAGCAGGATTCAAAATGCCTTTACGGAATAAATAAACGTGATTACGCATACGGACAGCCGATTGAACGTTACGGCCCAAATCCAACTCATGCGGGATGGGCCAGACCTGGGCCACTGTTTGTTCAACGCGGGCCTGCTTGGTCTGTTTTAACCTGGGCTCGACTTTCATGAGGTTAAGATTGCAAGCTTTGTGTTCTTTGTTCTAAAGCATAGTTTACCAGTTAGATGAGGCAATTTATCGGAAGAGAAAGAACTTAACTAGTAGTGTACAGTTTTCATGCTTGGCATACATTAAAGAATTATACTACACAATTAAACTAAATCCAAGATACAACCTACTGCATTGGGAATACCTTTATCTAACAGCATACATATACAACTATCATTCAATCCCCTATATTGACATCAGCTAGGCTTGTAAGCTACCTTCAGTATCCCAAACAAAAATGTGAGCTATTAGACACTACATGACATTTAACACAACAGTCCATGTATATAAAAACATCTGCAGATCTTCTCTTTTACACTCATTGCTCAAACTTTCGAGTTACATTGGTAGTGTAATTGTGTACCTGGTAAGGAAAGCAAAAGAAGAAAGGAATGATCAGTTGAGTGGTATGCAACAAACACAGCAACAGCAGATACACAACAACAACAACCAGCCAACAATGATGAAGCTCACGAGCAGTCGAGCAACAAACAAACAATCCCAGAACCAGAGTAATGAACCAACAGAAATAACAGAGTGTTCAATGCAGCAGCACCAGCAATTCAACAATCACAAGCAACTCAATCAGGGCAAACAACAGAACTTGGCCAAGACAACTTGACCAATGTGAATTCTTCTGTAGTTTTCAGACAGCGTTTGGTTACAATATTCTCAGAATTTATGTTTCTTTCTTTCAGTTTCTTTTTAAGAAAACCTTCTCTTTTAGGCTCCAAAAAGAATCCCCCTTTCTAAATGGAAGGTCTGCCTCTTTTATAGCCTGAATTCAACACTTTACAGGCTGTGTGACAACTCAAAATTCCCCCTCCCTGTTGTTTTTCCACTCAGTTATTTTAAATAACCAAAATCCCATGAGATCCCTGAAAGCCCCCTTTTAACATTTATTAAACTAAAACAGGCCATGGGCAGCAAGAATATAATCTGACAGCATGTGCTGTCAGACTATTTTAATCCAAAAGGGCTTTATGCACATGTTGTGCACAAGTGCACATGCCCTCCAATTCTAACTGCAACTAAACAAAATCAATCCCTTTATATTTCTGATTCAAATACATCAATTGTAAATAGCTATAGTCGATCTTCAATTTTGATTCAAGCAATGTTCAACGAGACAAATCAAGCTGTTACCATTCAAACAGCTAAAACTATTTAACGACATGTATCGAATCGACTATACTAATTACAACATACACAATCAAAGCCAAGGATTAGAATCAAACAGTATCAGCAAGGGGTCAGATTGCACATGTCAATACAGAGGTTAACTTGGGGATTGATTACTCAAACAGTTTCAATTCAGTAAGTTATGCAGTTCACATACACACGCATTATCAGTGAATGAGGAAACATTTGATCAAATAACAGAGGTCCAGGAAAGGTGTGAGAAAACAGTTGGTAAAATCCAAAACACAAGTTGAACAAGATGTTTTGGCCATACGAATAGACCTTTAACACACACACGAACTGGAATGAAGAAGAGAAGACAAACTTACTTTAAAATCTTTGAAAGAAAAGATCAGAGAAATCAACTTGTGTTTGAACAGACCCTTCTTAAAGTTTAACGGACTTTAATCGAAGTGTTTCTCAAATGAGAAACCCTTCGATTAAGGTCCATTAGACCATAAACTCTTGGTTTAAACAGGCACGGAACAGGCACGGAACAGGCACGGAACAGGAACAGAACAGGCACGAGGAACCCTTAATAGAAGTGTTTTGAGAAACACTTCGATTAAGGTCCATTAAACCATAAACCCTTGGTTTAAACAGGCACGGAACATGCACTAAAAACCCTAGTGTTCGAAACAGCAGATCTGGGATTCGTGTTTCCGTGGTCAGATTCGGACCAAACCAAGTATGGTTTGGTCACGAGGGAGGTTCGGGGATTGTCTAGGGTGAAGATGGTGAGGTTTGGTGTAGGTCAGAGTTCGACTCGAATCTTCAAATAAAGATTTGAGACGAAGGAAGGTGATTCGAGGCAAATGGATAGCAGATCCATGTTCAGGACAGTGAGGTGGTCCTAGAGTGTTCAGGAGGTGGTCACCGGCGTTCATGCCGCCGGGTTCTGGTAAAAGGGAAACTAGGGTGGCTGCTAGGGTTTGGGGGTTTCAGTGTTTGGTGAAGACGATGAGTGAAGGGGGGGTTCGGATAGGGGGCGTGGGGTGTGAGGGAAAGCTTATATACGATCTAGGGGTTTAGATCCTGGCCGTTGGATCAAATGAGATCTATGGCCAGGATCTATTCACTTAGGGAAGACGGTGTCGTTTTGGGTTTGATAGTGGGTGAGACCGGGTAAGGCTGGATCGGGTCAAAGTTTGACGGGTTTAGAGGGAATGGCCTGGGTCCGTTGGATCAAGGGGTTGGACGGCTTAGATTAATTTGCTTGAAACGACGTCGTTGAAATGAAGTGATCAACCTGATCAGGACCGTTTATTTGAGTCAGATCAACGGTACTGATAAGGACGCCGATACGGCGTCGTTTGAATCAGTGTTTGGGCAGGCCTGACTTGGACTGGGTCCTTGTGCCGGTTTTGGGCCTATTTTTGTTTTTTATTTCTTGGGCCCAAATCACTATTTTCTTTGTTCTCTTATTTTAAAACAAAAATAAAATAATAAAATAAATAATAAAACAAAATGAAATTAAAATAAACAACCATGTAACACTTCAACACAATTATCACACCAAATTAAAATGTTTAAGTAAGTTAAATCACAACCTAGAACGAACGATGCATATATATTTTTTGAATTTTCTTTCAACGACCGAATTACGATTTGATTATCATGACAGACACACTTTGTATTTTGATTGATAAGATCAAATGCAACTTGGGCCGAACCACAAATGACTAACAGCACATGTCATGAAAAATTAAAAAATTTGTACAGCGAGGTCACTGGTCACTATTTTTGTTTTCTTTTGGAGGGGTTGTCTGTGAAGCAAAAATCACGTGCTTACAGATTCCCCTCTTTGCACGAAGACACGAAGGATTTTCGCGCAAAGATAAAGCGAGCGATTTTTGCCCGTGCGAATACTCCGTGTGAAGCATTTTTTGAAAAAGGTTTGACCGAACCTTTGCTTCAGAGGTTTCCTACATATCCTGGGCTGAACAGGAATCAAGTCAATGTAGTTCGGGAAATTTTGGTAGCTGGGACTACCGTGTGACTGTAGTGCTCGCGGTTGTTGTGCGCTGTTGCATGCTGCTGCAGGATGCTACCACTCGCCGATCTCCTTGTTACATTGTTCTGAAAGGAAAAACAAGAAGCTAAGCTAGACTATGGATCATGAGGTCTCATCTATCTTCAACTTGTTCTTGTTGCCTTGCTTTCTTGTCGGCTAACGCTTTCCTCCGATGCCTTTATTTTGTGAACTTGGGGGATGATACTGGTCCTTCGCCTTTTCTGAATGCCAGTTTTCACCACTTCGCTTGATATGCTGGGAACATGGCCCTCTTCTTTAAGCCTTTCAATGGTTTCTTCAGTGGTATGACTTTCTTCATCAAAATTGTTACGTTGGGCATGCTATAACGTTCCCAAACTGCTTCTTTTGAGACGCTTTCCTTCTTCCTTTTGAATCGCGCGTTTGCCTTTGCAGCCTTCTGCTTCTTGGTGCTGGGGATTTTATTGTTTCCTGCTTGGGGGTCTCTGTTGTAACCTTCCGCCTTCAGGTGGGGTTACTGATTCCAGAATCTAGCGCTGAAAAGTATTCCCGCATTTTACTGGTGGGCGACCTAGAACTTAAATGTATTCCCGCATTTAACTGGTGGGCGACCTAGAACTTAAAAGTATTCCCACATTTTACTGGTGGGCGACCTAGAACTTAAATAGTATTCCCGCATTTTACTGGTGGGCGACCTAGAACTTAAAAGTATTCCCGCATTTTACAGGTGGGCGACCTAGAACTTAAAAGTATTCCCGCATTTTACTGGTGGGTGACCTAGAACTTAAAATGTATTCCCGCATTTTACTGGTAGGCGACCTAGAACTTAAATGTATTCCCGCATTTTACTGGTGGGCGACCTAGAACTTAAATGTATTCCCGCATTTTACTGGTGGGCGACCTAGAACTTAAAAGTATTCCCGCATTTTACTGGTGGGCGACCTAGAATTTAAAAGTATTCCCGCATTTTACTGGTGGGCGACCTAGAACTTAAAAGTATTCCCGCATTTTACTGGTGGGCGACCTAGAACTTAAAAGTATTCCCGCATTTTACTTGTGGGCGACCTAGAACTTAAAAGTATTCCCGCATTTTACTGGTGGGCGACCTAGAACTTAAAAGTATTCCCGCATTTTACTGGTGGGCAACCTAGAACTTAAATGTATTCCCGCATTTTACTGGTGGGCGACCTAGAACTTAAATGTATTCCCGCATTTTACTGGTGGGCGACCTAGAACTTAAATGTATTCCCGCATTTTACTGGTGGGCGACCTAGAACTTAAATGTATTCCCGCATTTTACTGGTGGGCGACCTAGAACTTAAAAGTATTCCCGCATTTTACTGGTGGGCGACCTAGAACTTAAATGTATTCCCGCATTTTACTGGTGGGCGACCTAGAACTTAAAAGTATTCCCGCATTTTACTGGTGGGCGACCTAGAACTTAAATGTATTCCCGCATTTTACTGGTGGGCGACCTAGAACTTAAAAGTATTCCCGCATTTTACTGGTGGGCGACCTAGAACTTAAATGTATTCCCGCATTTTACTGGTGGGCGACCTAGAACTTAAAAGTATTCCCGCATTTTACTGGTGGGCGACCTAGAACTTAAATGTATTCTCGCATTTTACTGGTGGGCGACCTAGAACTTAAATGTATTCCTGCATTTTACTGGTGGGCGACCTAGAACTTAAATGTATTCCCGTATTTTACTGGTGGGCGACCTAGAATCTAAAAGTATTCCCGCATTTTACTGGTGGGCGACGTAGAACTTAAAAGTATTCCCGCATTTTACTGGTGGGCGACCTAGAACTTAAATGTATTCCCGCATTTTACTGGTGGGCGACCTAGAACTTAAATGTATTCCCGCATTTTACTGGTGGGCGACCTAGAACTTAAAAGTATTGAAATTGTTTCCCTGTTCTTCCGAGAAAATTTTTGACAATCTGCAGAAAATTTTCTGCCCCGGTTTTTGGTGATTTCCCTGGCGTTGCGTCTTGCTGCCATCATTAATCCTTTGTTTTCCTGCAGCATACAAAAGGATTTAGTTAATTTTAATCGTGATGGGAGGAGGTGCCTTTCCGGCGGATGATTTTTCCTCTCTTCCCCTTTTCTTGCTCTATGTCCCCATAATTGGTTAGTGGACAAAATTACTTGCTGGGGGTTTCCGGCCTGCTGGGGATTGGTTTTCAATTTATCCCCTTTTCTGCTTTCTCTTTACAGTACATGCTGTGGGAGTCTGCTTTTACTCCCGAGACCACTTCCTTTTGGAGTTTTACTTCTTCCAAAACCGCAGGTCACAACATTGCATTGCCTGGGGCCAACCTTTAGGACTGTTGGGGTTATCCTGCATTGGATGAATCCCCCTTCGGTCTCTGGTAGTAAGCTTTGAAAAATCCTTTTCAAGACAAATTTTTAGGAAGAAAAATAAAAGATAGAAAAAGGAGAAAATCTTTCTGAACCGATATTTGGTGGGAGAAGAAATTCAGAAGAACTTATCTGGAGGACATGACTGGTCCCCGTGATCATGACGTGCACCATAGATTCTCGACCCAGTCTATTCGTATCAATCGATTTGCCCGACGGTCTGACTTTCTGGGGATGATAAATGAGTGTCCATTTCGTTGCGAATGTGGTCGCTTTTTGTTGATCTGTCTTGTCGCCTCATAGTGCCCTTCGAGGGGTTTTCACTAATGAGACTCTCTCTTTTCTCTCATCTCCCGGCGCCTTATGGTGCCTGTGAAGGTTTTCACCAATAAGACTCTCTCATTTTATATCCCTCATCTTACGTCGCCTTTCGGTGCCTGTGAAGGTTTTCACCGATAAGACTCTCTCATTTTATTTCTTCATCGAGGAATCGGGGTGTTGTTGATACGACCCTCTCTTCTGGAGATTCCTTTGACCATCAATTCATTCCCAGTCTTACGATCCTCTTCTTTGCTGGGGATCGGTGTATTATTCTCGGCCTTATTTGCCTGACTTGGCATCTCTTGGATATTGATCGGGAGGTCTTTTGGACGTCGATGTTGGTTTTGGTGTGGAGCTAAAGAAAGGTTATCAAAATAAAATAATTTGATGGGTGATCTGCTACAACTTTTGGAATCAAACCTTTGTTGGAACTTAAAACATAACCTCTGCCCCAGTTTTCTTGCTTGGGGAATTTTTTTTTTATACTTGTGTTGAGCAACGTGTGTTACGCACATTGTGCCTATTATGCACACTATGTACATTATGCATCTTATATATACTATGACGCACACTATGACCGAGCCGTGAGGCGCCTACGTATCCTCTTTGAGGAATCAGGTCAAACGTAGTTCCCACGGTTTTGTATTTCTTATGATTTTATCTTCTTTTTCTTTTCTTTCTTTTCATTTTTTTCTTTTTCTTTTATTTTCTTTTTTTTCATGTCTTTTCCATTAGTGATTCCAAAAGAGGGGTATGAAAGAATAACTTAAGGCTCAAAGGGGGAAGCAAGGGTTAAAGTGTTTGGATAGAAGAAAGAATTGCCTCCGTCATCTCATTATCCAATAAATACCAGATACAAACAAACAAACCAAAAATTGCCATAATTAAAGAAATTACGCATAATATCTCTTGACTGCATCAGAATTGATAGCCATGTCGACACATCTCCCCTCGATATCTGCCAAACACAAAGCACCGTTGGACAATACTCTGGTCACGATATAAGGCCCTTGCCAATTTGGGGCGAATTTGCCTTTTGCCTCGACCTGATGTGGGAGGATCTTCTTCAATACCTGCTGCCCTACTTCAAACTTCCTGGGGCGCACCTTCTTATTATATATTCTCGCCATTCTCTTCTGGTATAGCTGACCATGGCACACTGCCGCCAATCTTTTCTCGTCTATCAAGCTCAACTGTTCCAATCGAGCTTTGACCCATTCATCATCATCAATCTCGGCTTCAGCGACAATCCGGAGGGATGGAATTTCGACCTCTGCTGGTATTACAGCCTCAGTTCCGTACACCAACAAATAAGGAGTTGTCCGTATGGAAGTCCGGACGGTAGTGCGGTAACCTAACAAAGCAAAAGGTAATCTCTCGTGCCATTGTCTGGACCCTTCCACCATCCTTCGTAGTATCTTCTTGATGTTCTTATTGGCTGCTTCGACCGCTCCATTCGCCTTGGGACGATATGGGGTGGAATTGCGGTGTGTAATCTTGAATTGTTGGCATACCTCTCTCATCAGGCTGCTATTAAGATTCGCACCGTTATCCGTGATGATCACCTTTGGGATTCCAAATCTGCAGATGATATGGGAGTGAACAAAGTCCACCACTGCCTTTTTGGTTACCGACTTGAAGGTTTTGGCCTCAACCCATTTGGTGAAGTAATCAATGGTCACTAGAATGAACCTATGACCGTTGGATGCTGCCGGCTCGATGGGCCCAATGACATCCATGCCCCATGCCACAAACGGCCAGGGTGCTGACATCGTATGTAACTCTGTTGGCGGAGAATGAATCAGATCTCCATGTATCTGGCACTGATGGCATTTCCTCACGAAAGTGATACAGTCGTGTTCCATGGTGAGCCAATAACACCCTGTTCGAAGGATCTTCCTTGCCAATACATATCCGCTCATGTGTGGCCCACAAACTCCGGCATGTACCTCTGCCATAACCGTTGTGGCTTGACCGGCATCTATGCATCTCAACAATCCCAAATCCGGGGTTCTTTTGTACAACACTCCTCCGCTGAGGAAGAAACCATTCGACAAACGCCGAAGGGCTCTTTTTTGGTCTCCAGTGGCCTGTTCCGGATATATCCCCATTCTGAGGTATTCCTTGATATCATGAAACCAGGGTTCGCCATTTGCTTCCTCTTCTACGGCGTTGCAATAAGCGTGCTGATCACGGACCTGGATGTGCAGAGGATCAACATACATTTTGTCAGGGTGGTGCAGCATTGATGCTAAGGTGGCCAAGGCGTCCGCAACCTCATTGTGAACTCTCGAGATATGTTTGAACTTCTCCGATCGAAATCGCTTGCTCAGATCATGCAATCATTGCCGATATGGTATGAGTTTTAGATCTCGCGTTTCCCATTCACCCTGAATCTGATGTACCAAGAGGTCCGAGTCTCCCAAGACCAAGACGTCTTGGATATCCATGTCTGCAGCTAAGCGCAGACCCAGAATGCAAGCTTCATACTCGGCCATATTATTGGTGCAATAGAAGCGTAGTTGAGCCGTAACAGGATAATAGCGTCCTGTTTCAGAAATGAGTACTGCTCCTATTCCGACCCCTTTTGCATTTGCAGCTCCATCGAAGAAAAGCTTCCAACCCGGTTCCTCAGTTAATTCCATCTCATTTGTATGCATTACCTCTTCGTCGGGAAAGTACGTTCTTAAGGGCTCATACTTTTCATCAACGGGATTCTCTGCCAGGTGATCGGCCAGCGCCTGGGCTTTCATGGCTGTCCTCGTCACATAGACGATATCAAACTCTGTGAGTAGAATTTGCCATTTTGCCAACCTTCCCGTGGGCATAGGTTTTTGAAATATATACTTCAATGGGTCCAAATGGGATATGAGATAAGTAGTATACGAAGACAGGTAGTGCTTCAACTTCTGAGCTACCCAAGTTAGGGCGCAACATGTTTTCTCGAGTTGAGTGTACTTGACCTCATGTACTGTGAATTTCTTGCTAAGATAGTAGATGGCCTGCTCCTTCCTTCCTGTGTCGTCATATTGCCCCAGTACACAACCAAATGAGTTTTCCAGGATCGTCAGGTAAAGAATTAAGGGCTTCCCAGGCTTAGGCGGGACCAATACGGGTGGATTAGACAGATACCCTTTGATTTGGTCGAAGGCCTCCTGACACTCTGCCGTCCAACCTGCCGCAGCATCCTTTCTCAGCAGCCGAAATATGGGCTCACAAGTTGCTGTGAGTTGAGCGATGAACCTGCTGATGTAATTGAGTCTACCCAGCAAACTCATTACCTCTGTTTTGTTCCTTGGCGGTGGCAAATCTCGGATGGATTCAATTTTGGATGGGTCTAACTCAATCCCCCATCGACTGAGGATGAACCCTAGCAGCTTTCCTGATGGAACCCCGAATGCGCATTTGGCCGGGTTGAGCTTGATATCATACCTTCGGAGTCTTTGGAAAAATCTCTTTAGGTCTGCTACATGGTCCTCCTGACGCCAAGACTTTATGATCACATCATCGACGTACACCTCGATTTCTTTGTGTATCATGTCATGAAACACAGCGGTCATTGCTCGCATGTACGTTGCCCCGACATTCTTCAATCCGAACGGCATTACCCGATAGCAGTAAGTTCCCCATGGTGTAATAAATGCTATTTTTTCCGCATCCTCCTCGTCCATTAGGATCTGATGATAACCCGCATAGCAATCTACAAAGGATCCGATCTCGCGCCCAGCACAATTATTGATCAAGATATGGATGTTGGGCAATGGAAAATTGTCCTTGGGACTTGCTTTGTTGAGGTTACGGTAGTCGACGCACACCCTGATTTTCCCATCCTTCTTTGGAACTGGTACCACATTGGCCAGCCACTCGGGATATCGAGTGACCCGAATGACCTTCGCATGCAACTGCTTAATCACCTCTTCTTTGATCTTTACACTCATTTTTGTTTTAAACTTCCTTAGCTTTTGCTTGACCGGAGGGTATGCCGGGTCAGTGGGCAATTTGTGAACCACTAAATTGGTGCTTAATCCAGGCATATCGTCATATGACCATGCAAAAACATCTTTGAATTCCATGAGGGTTTTGATCAACTCTTCCCTGACATTCGGCTCAATGTGGATGCTGATTTTGGTTTCTTGGACGTTATCAGCGTCTCCTAGATTTATAGCCTCAATGTCATTTAGGTTAGGCTTGGGTTTTTCTTCAAATTGGCATAGTTCTCGATTTATCTCTTCGAAGGCCTTATCTTCGTCATATTCAAATTCATCGTCGCAAACGACCTCTTGCATCATTGAGTCGGATTCAGATTGATTTATTAGACTAGGTCGAAGATCTGCTGTGCATGCCATGTCATTAGAACCAGTAAAAAGAGAACTGTTCAGAAAGAAAAAAAAGAACAAAACAAAATTAAAATGGGCAAAAGAAGAGAACTTTATTAAACTTGCGGGATAAAAGGGTTCACACTTTTACAAAACAAAAGTAAAATTTGGATTACACCCTGGAATAATCCGAACAAACAAACAAACAAAACATAAACCAAAGCCTACTACCAATACTCCCCTCGGACAGGAAGAGGAGTAACTGTCCAATTGTTGGTCTTGGCCTCAGGCCCTACAAACTGTATCTCTGTTCTGCTGGAACCTTCTCCAGCTTCTACCACACTGACATCAGCGAATAGCCTCTCAAAACTCTGATTCAGGTCCTCATTTATACCGATCAATGGTCCTAGAATCTTTGGGACCGGTGACCCCTTGGCACTTGCTTTGACAAAAGACCTTGAGAGACGCGGCACTGGTTTAGGCAGAAACCAAACCTTCTTCTTCATTTTTCGCGCTTGCTTCCTATCTGATGTGGTTGGTTTGAACCCCAACCCGAAAGTTTCCAGATTTTTAGGCAAGGTGACAGGTTGGACAATCCCCTGCAGCTCGATTCCCAGGCCTTTTCCCAGTACAAATCCATTACCCAGCATTTCTGAGATCATCATGACTGTTGCGGCAGCTATCCTAGGGTGCGTGATGATTTCTCCTTCAGAAATTTTGTTGGCCGACCCTGTATCGAAAATCTGGTAGACCCAAGGACCTTTGTCATCAGCGGTCTCTATGAAAGGTACAATGGCTCCGCCCATGGTGCACGTTGTGTCCTCGCCGTGTAACACGACCTCTTGTCTTTCCCACTCGAACTTCACCATCTGATGTAGGGTGGAGGGCACTGCTTTGGCTGCATGAATCCATGGTCGTCCTAACAGCAGGTTGTAAGATACTGTGGCGTCTAACACCTGGAATTCCATGGTAAACAGGACTGGACCGATGGTCAGTTCAAGTACAACATCCCCCACAGTGGCTGTTCCGTTTCCGTCGAACCCTCGGACACAGATGTTGTTCTTGTGGATTCTTCCGTGGTCGATCTTTAACTGGTTCAGGGTAGATAGTGGATAAATATTGGCACTTGAGCCGTTATCCACCAATACTCGAGTTACCACCGAGTCTTCACATTTGACAGCTAGGTATAGAGCTTTATTATGCTCCGTACCTTCCACCGGCAGATCATCATCTGAGAATGTCACCCTGTTCACCTCGAAAATCTTGTTGGCAATGGTTTCTAGGTGGTTTACAGAAATCTCATTGGGTACATGAGCTTCGTTCAATATCTTCATCAGGGCCCGCCGATGCTCCTCAGAATGGATTCAGCAATGATAGCAGTGAGATCTGGGCCGGTGTTTTTCTCAGCTGTTCGACCACGGAGTAGTCCTGCACTTTCATCTTCCTCAGGAACTCCTCAGCCTCTTCTTCGGACACAGGTTTCTTGGTTGCAGCTGGGTTGGTTCTCCTTAGTTCCACCGGAGCGAAACATCGACCTGATCGAGTCAGCCCTTGCGCTTCACAACTAACTTCTTCCACCTGTTTTCCTTTATACATCACCACCGCCTTTTCATATTTCCAAGGCACAGCCCTGCTATCAATCATTGGCAGCTGGACCACAGGCTTTATGGTGACCAGTTCTCTATATGCCCCCTTTAACACAACAGCAGGTGCGGGCGGAATCCCTAATATTACCAACTTGTTTGGCTCGGGTTTGCTTGTTATGGCGGACGGTCTCTTTCCCAATATCACTACTGGCTTGATGCCTTCTCCCTGCGACTGTACCCTCGTTCCTCCACTGGTTGAGACTTCTTTCGGGGCGGCCTGGATCATCATCACTGTTTGTGAGGGTTTTCTCAACTCTCCTCCCTCATACACTAACTCAATCATGTGAGTCTCGTGATGCGCTGGCAGTGGGTTCTGGTTGATGTTGGGAGCTTCCGGTGTCTGGACCTCGATCTTATTGGTGTCAATAAGATCCTGTATGACATGCCTCAATTTCCAACACTTCTCGGTATCATGCCCGAGCATCCCTGAGCAGTATTCACAACTTATTGATCGATCCAAATTCTGACGTGGGGGATTTGGTTCTCGAGTTTGGACAGGACTAACCAAACCCAATTGCCTCAGCTTGTGGAACAAAGCAGTGTAGGTTTCTCCCAACTCCGTGAAAGTTCTTTGTTTCTGCAACCTGTCATTCCTAGCATCTGGATTTCCCCGAAAGCCTGCCCCTGAAGGGTTTCTATACGCCCTTGGTGGAGGGTAGGTGTTTTGTGGTGGTGCATATATGTTCTGGGGTGCCGGCGCGCGCCATTGCGGGCGAACCGGAGGCTGAGTGTATGCTTGGGCCTGGTGTATGTAGCAATGTGGTTCTCGAGGCAGATAGAAATGTTGTGGTGGGTTGTATGGGTAGTTTGGCCTGTGAGGTCTGGGTTGGTTGTAGTGTGTCTTGCCAGCCCTGGACCAACTGCCTGCCTCGATCGTGGCAACCTCTTCTTTCTTTCTTCTCAACGTACCTCCCTCGCCGCTCTGAATAGCCTGGGTCGTGGCCTTGAGTTCCGAGTAGTTCAAGATTTTGTCAGACCTCAGACCCTCTTCTATCATGACCCCTATCTTGACCACCTCGTTGAAAGATTTTCCAACTGTTGTCACCAAGTGACCAAAGTAGGTTGGATCCAATGTTTGCAAGAAATAGTCCACCATCTCTCCCTCCCTCATGGGAGGATCGACTCTAGCTGCTTGTTCTCTCCAACGGAATCCGAACTCGCGAAAGCTTTCCCTGGGTTTCTTCCCAGTTCTTAATAATGTGAGACGGTCAGGGACTATCTCGAGATTGTACTAGAAATGACCTGCAAAAGCCTGCGCCAGATCATCCCAAGTATACCACCTACTGGAATCCTGCCTGGTATACCATTCTAGTGCAGATCCGCTCAGACTTTGGCCGAAATAAGCTATCAGCAGCTCATCCTTGCCGCCTGCCCCCCTCATTTTGCTACAGAATCCCCGCAAATGTGCCATGGGATCACCGTGCCCTTCATAAAGATCAAACTTAGGCATCTTGAATCCAGCCGGGAGTTGGACGTCTGGGAAAGGGCATAGATCTTTGTATGCTACGCTGACTTGGTTGCCCAGTCCGTGCAAGTTCCTGAAGGACTGCTCCAGGCTTTTGAACTTTCTCAATACCTCATCCTGTTCAGGGGCTTTAACCGGCTTTTCAATCTCTGCCGGCACTTCCAAGTGTGGATTGTAAGCCTGTGATTCGGGGGCATGAAACGTAGGCTCAGGGGGATAGTATTGTGTATCGTGAGCCTGAAACAATGGCTCACTGGTCGTTCTTTGCAAAGGGGCTGATGTTGGTCCCACGAAAATGGGAATATTGGGTGTTGGGAGAGGTTGATGGGGTGGTGGAGCTTGGGAATCATGAGGGCTTCTTTCTTGATGATAACGGGGATTTGGGAGACTTGTGGAAGGGCCGGAGTGAGGGTATTCCAGCGTGTGTCCCAGTGTTTCAGGGCTCTTTTGTGTTTTGGCTATGGCTAGCTGCATTGCGTTCATCTCTAGTCCCATCCTTTCAATCTTTTCCATCGCTTCTTTTAACAACTGGCTCATCGGCCTCTCTTCCTCATTACTATTCTCTGAAGTAGTCATGCTTGTTGCTATCGGTCCTTTGGATCTGGTTTGATAGGAGTGTGTTGCCAGAATTCTTTAACAACTAACTTGTCTGATTCAGACAACAACAAACTTTGTTAGCGTTAGAGCTTAACAGATTTGATCATAACACATAGAGGATGCCATGTTCCTAGGCAGTTAATCGTTTCTACATGCTTTGCTTCAAACAACATGCGTCATCCCGGCTTGCTTATTCGTTCCCCTTTTTAAAGTACATTGGGAAACCCTGTGTTTTATTTTATTTCTTTATTAAAAGCGGTCGAATCTTATGGGGATTGCCTACGTATCATGTCCCCGCGCGAATCAGACCAGGCGTAGTTCTGCCATAAAGTAAGACACATAGAAATTCTTTTGGAGTCACTTAGTTTCATTATCAAAATTTGCTATTACACATTACTTCAAACAATAATAGCAACAGTACAGACTCCACAATTTTTAACTTGGTTTGACCAATCGAAAAGAAAACAACATATGGGAAGCAACAACGCCAAATAAACCGGACTCGATCAAAGACTAATTTTTCAACTTAGGGGCCCACGAGGCATCTTTCGGCCCTTTCGCGACCCTAGGTGTAAGGTCTCTTTGCAAGCTCTTCAACTCGTTCATAATCCGGTGGACGCAGCCCATGATGGAAACAAGGAGGGTCTTCCGAGGTGTTTGTTCACATGCCAGGCATTTCATGTAGATGTAATGCCCGATTTCGTCAATCCTCGCTCGAATGCTATCCCTTTCAATGAACAACTGCCTGATTTGTCGGTTCTTCAATCCCAGTGCCTGAGCATTGTCGGCAAGTCGATTCTGGAACAACTCCATTTGTCTTTCCATGCAGGCCATTGCATCGTAACACTGTCTTCTGTCGGCCTGGGCATCTCGTGCTTGTTTGATGATCCGCTCATGCAGAGTGGAGTTCGTCTCTCTTAATATCCCGATGCTCATTTCATAATCCCTTATGACCTGTTGCAGACGCTGCCTTCGGGCTATTGTACCTTCTGCCCATTTGACCCTCATCCTTGCGATGCAAGTTTTCGATTGTTCTAATTTTTCTTGGCTCTGGATGACCTGATTTCTCAAACTTGCTAACAATCTTTCGTCGGAGCGACGCCTCTGTCGGTCAATGTTATTCTTACTGGCTTGGCGAAGGCGGGCCTTCAAGGTCTGGTTCTCCTGGGCTAGTTTGTTTGTTTCCGCCTGTTCTGAGGCGACTTGCACATTATTTTCAAATACAAGTCTTTCAACTTGACGCTTTAGCTTCCCGATTTCAGCTCGGTAACCTTCCTCTTTTGCGAGCCAGCCCCATTGTTCTTGTGATGACTCAACAAAATCTTGGAGGTGAGGCCGTTTGGTGGGCCGCTCCGCAATGTTCTTCTTCTTATGCCAAGCAAGATAAGCTGGTGAGACTTTACCTCTGGATACATCACCTACCCGAGTATTTACCGTCAGGTACTGGCATTCTCCCCATATGCAACGAACTGTCTTTTCAGGAAATTGGCCATCACTGCTGATCTCGACTGCATAAATGCTGAGATCTTCGTCCGGGTGTACTACTTGACACCTTCCTAACTGCCTCATCACCCTGTAAGGGGCATAAGGTTGAATACCTCTGAGTCCCATCAAGAGGAAGTGAGGACCAGTGGCGGGCATGTATACGATTTCTTCCACAGAAAGCCAACCTAAAGTCCAGTTTATTTGATCTGCAGTTATGGCCCGGAGATAGGATATCCATTCTTCAAACCCTCCTGGTGATCGGAAACCTGAGACCCTCAGGTTATAACCCTCGATGCAGCCCCCATTTGTAGACATGTAGCGCATATACTGAGGATGGTGACACAGGTGTTCGATCATCCACATCTGTAATAACAAGTTGCACCCCTCGAAGAAGTCTGTCCCCGCCTTACAAGCCGTGAGGGCTCGGTATATTTCTGACACTACCATAGGAGCAAGGATGCTTTTATCATTGGTAATCAGGACCTTAACGATTCCAGCCACCTTCAGATCGATATTTCTATCTTTTCGGGGAAACACCACAAGGCCCAAAAATGCCACCATAAAAGCGAACCGCCTATGCTCATTCCACTTTACCAGATTTCCCCTACTGCAAACACCACTTTCTGGATCATTGAATCCTCCTATGTTCCCATACCTCTGGTATATGAATTGTAGGGTAGAAAAACATCTATCCAGTTCAGCGTATGGGACTCCTTTGCTTATCTTCAACAGATCCATGAATTTGTGTGAATTCACAGCTCTTGGAGCGATCAGGTACTTGTGTCTTAAACCTTCAGTGATGTCCATGTAACCTACCATTTCTTCTAAGGTTGGGGTGAGTTCAAAATCCGAGAAACAGAATACGTTGTGGGTCGGGTCCCAAAATGTAACCAAAGCCTTTATGATGTCGCATCGGGGCCGGACATTCAACAAATTAACTAGACCTCCCAGGTGCAGTTTGATCTTGTCTTGCTCTGACTTTTCCAGATCCTCCCACCATAATCGCACCTCCAGAGGGATCTTGCTCCTAACCGTTACTGGCAAACTTGGACTTATGCACATTCTGCATGTTTATTGGGGTGATTAAACAAAGATCCAGACTCATGGGACTCAAATACCAAATTGACACACCCTTCTTCCTAAAAAAATGAAATTTGGTTATTTTTGAAAAGCGTGATGTCACCTTGACTATTTAAAACTTTTGTTCCTTTGGGTTGTACCTATATTTTGATAAGTAAGTTGAGCCCGATGGGGGTTGCCTACGTATCTCGCACCCCGCGAGAATCAAACTGACGTAGTTCGGGCATAATCTGAATTTTGGAGACACACTATTTTTCCTCTTCTATTTGAAAATAAAACAAAGACTCTTATTTTTCTCTTACTTTCTAAAACAGATTAACAAGACACACATTTTCTCTTTTTCTATTTTTTTTTTCTTTCCAAAATTCTGGCAGAGTTTTAACTGTTTTCTGGGTATTGGTTTTTTTCAAAAATGAATAATTAACTCCCTAACCGTTATTCTTTTTTTTTCACAACATTCCCAATATTCAGAAGCCGGTCAGCATGCAAGCTTTGAAACAAGTAAATGCATAAAGCAAACAAGATGTAGCAGGATGGTCTTTATTCTCAGGTTGCTTGTCCTAGACGGACCCAACCCCTGTGTTGAGTCGCCTAAGTCAAATGCACATGATGCAAATAAGCGTTCCTACTAGGGATCTGGCATGAAGTCATGTTATACTAAGCTGTAAAACCTTAGGTGTTTGTTCTAGACCTGGCTTACCCGAGCGGACAACTCGAGCCGAGGATGGGAGCTGTGTACCGGTAACCAAAAGTCCATCCGATTTTGCAACTCCTCTGAATCCTCGTTCTATTTTGGTATATGACACTAACAGAAAGAAGCCACGACCAGCGTGCACTCCTCAAGAGAGAGAAGAGAGGGGTTTCGGCACAGTTTATATGTACAGTTCAAATAATATCAAAGCAGTAAAAGCAGCATTTAGCACATTAGGCTCAAACACGTAAAAATCAGATAATAAATAAATCCAAATAATAACAATTATTTCAAGCTCAAATTCTTAACCCTGAACCAGTGGTTCTGGGCAGGAATCCCCAGCAGAGTCGCTAGAGCTGTCACACCACCTTTTTCATACCCGCGAGGGCGCAAGAGAGTTTTTCCAATTAAAGGACAATCGAAACGGGATGAGTTTATTTATTTCAGAGTCGCCACTTGGGAGATTTAGGGTGTCCCAAGTCACCAATTTAATCCCGAATCGAGGAAAAGAATGGCTCTATATTACAGTCTGCGTACCAGAAATCCGGATAAGGAATTTTGTTAACCCGGGAGAAGGTGTTAGGCATTCCCGAGTTCCGTGGTTCTAGCACGGTCGCTCAACTGTTATATTCGGCTTGATTATCTGATTTAATACATGTTGAACCTATGTGCAAAATTTAATTTTTAACAGCTTTTGTCATTATTATTATTTTACGAGAATTGCAACGTCATGAAAACATATCTCGAACCACGTTACATCAGTGCACCCGTAGTTATCGATATATCTCGACTCGGTTGAGATTTGGATTTGGGTCACATAAATGTGCACCCAAATTAAGGAAAATAAATTGTTAAAGGCGCGCCTAAAGCAACTAGCGTCTTGTTATTTTGGGGAAGGTCGTAAAGATCCGTTAAACGGCACATCCTGAATTCTAAACACTTTAATATATACATACATTTAGAGGGCCCCACAGCTTTGTACATTTTTTGTTTGTCGAGGCTCGTCTCATTCTTACTTTTAAAAAGGAATTTGCGACGTCATGGACATGCATCTCGAACCACGTCACAATCGATGTACCCGTGATTAGAAACACATCTCGAATCCGTCAAGATTTGGATTTGGGTCACATAAATGTGCACCCGAATTTAAGAAGGTAAAATTACTAAATACGCGCTTAAAGAGGCTATCGCGTTATTATTCCGGGAGGGTCGTGAGATTTGCTAAACGACCCACCTTGGGGACTGAATGCTTCAATATATACATTTGACGAGGGCCCCGCAGCTTGTGCGTTTTTATTTGTCGAGGCTCATCTCGTCCTTATTTTAAAAGGATTTCCTATAGCAACTACGTTTCTTGTCGCGTTTGTCTCTACTAATTGAAAACGAAGATAGTCCTAGTTGATTACATGCTTGTAGGCTTATTTATAGCAGGATTCAAAATGCCTTTACAGAATAAATAAACGTGATTACGCATACGGACAGCCGATTGAACGTTACGGCCCAAATCCAACTCATGCGGGATGGGCCAGACCTGGGCCACTGTTTGTTCGATGCGGGCCTCCTTGGTCTGTTTTGACCTGGGCTCGACCTTCATGAGGTTGAGATTGCAAGCTTTGTGTTCTTTGTTCTAAAGCATAGTTTACCAGTTAGATGAGGCAATTTATCGGAAGAGAAAGAACTTAACTAGTAGTGTACAGTTTTCATGCTTGGCATACATTAAAGAATTATACGACACAATTAAACTAAATCCAAGATACAACCTACTGCATTGGGAATACCTTTATCTAATAGCATACATATACAACTATCATTCAATCCCCTATATTGACATCAGCTAGGCTTGTAAGCTACCTTCAGTATCCCAAACAAAAATGTGAGCTATTAGACACTACATGACATTTAACACAACAGTCCATGTATATAAAAACATCTGCAGATCTTCTCTTTTACACTCATTGCTCAAACTTTCGAGTTACATTGGTAGTGTAATTGTGTACCTGGTAAGGAAAGCAAAAGAAGAAAGGAATGATCAGTTGAGTGGTATGCAACAAACACAGCAACAGCAGATACACAGCAACAACAACCAGCCAACAATGATGAAGCTCATGAGCAGTCGAGCAACAAACAAACAATCCCAGAACCAGAGTAATGAACCAACAGAAATAACAGAGTATTCAATGCAGCAACACCAGCAATTCAACAATCACAAGCAACTCAATCAGGGCAAACAACAGAACTTGGCCAAGACAACTTGACCAATGTGAATTCTTCTGTAGTTTTCAGACAGCGTTTGGTTACAATATTCTCAGAATTTATGTTTCTTTCTTTCAGTTTCTTTTTAAGAAAACCTTCTCTTTTAGGCTCCAAAAAGAATCCCCCTTTCTAAATGGAAGGTCTGCCTCTTTTATAGCCTGAATTCAGCACTTTACAGGCTGTGTGACAACTCAAAATTCCCCCTCCCTGTTGTTTTTCCACTCAGTTATTTTAAATAACCAAAATCCCATGAGATCCCTGACATCCCCCTTTTAATATTTTTTAAACTAAAACAGGCCATGGGCAGCAAGAATATAATCTGACAACATGTGTTGTCAGACTATTTTAATCCAAAAGGGCTTTATGCACATGTTGTGCACAAGTGCACATGCCCTCCCATTCTAACTGCAACTAAAAAAAATCAATCCCTTTATATTTCTGATTCAAATACATCAATTGTAAATAGCTATAGTCGATCTTCAATTTTGATTCAAGCAATGTTCAATGAGACAAATCAAGCTGTTACCATTCAAACAGCTAAAACTATTTAACGACATGTATCGAATCGACTATACTAATTACAACATACACAATCAAAGCCAAGGATTAGAATCAAACAATATTAGCGAGGGGTCAGATTGCACATGTCAATACAGAGGTTAACTTGGGGATTGATTACTCAAACAGTTTCAATTCAGTAAGTTATGCAGTTCACATACACACGCATTATCAGTGAATGAGGAAACATTTGATCAAATAACAGAGGTCCAGGCAAGGTGTGAGAAAATAGTTGGTAAAATCCAAAACACAAGTTGCACAAGATGTTTTGGCCATACGAATAGACCTTTAACACACACACGAACTGGAATGAAGAAGAGAAGACAAACTTACCTTAAAATATTTGAAAGGAAAGATCAGAGAAATCAACTTGTGTTTGAACAGACCCTTCTTAAAGTTTAACGAACTTTAATCGAAGTGTTTCTCAAATGATAAACCCTTCGATTAAGGTCCATTAGACCATAAACTCTTGGTTTAAACAGGCACGGAACAGGCACAGAACAGGCACGAGGAACCCTTAATCGAAGTGTTTTGAGAAACACTTCGATTAAGGTCCATTAGACCATAAACCCTTGGTTTAAACAGGCACGGAACAGGTACTAAAAACCCTAGGGTTCGAAACAGCAGATCTGGGATTCGTGTTTCCGTGGTCAGATTCGGACCAAACCAAGCTTGGTTTGGTCACGAGGGAGGTTCGGGGATTGTCTAGGGTGAAGATGGTGAGGTTTGGTGTAGGTCAGAGTTCGACTCGAATCTTCAAATGAAGATTTGAGATGAAGGAAGGTGATTCGAGGCAAAGGGTAACAGATCCATGCTCAGGAGAGTGAGGGGGTCTTAGGGTGTTCAGGAGGTGGTCACCGGCGTTCATGCCGCCGGGTTCTGGTGAAAGGGAAACTAGGGCGGCTGCTAGGGTTTGGGGGTTTCAGGGCTTGGGGAAGAAGATGAGTGAAGGGTGGGGTTTGGATAGGGGGCGTGGGGTACGATGGAAAGCTTATATACGATAGAGGATTGGATCCTTGCCGTTGGATCAAATGAGATCTATGGTCAGGATCTATTCACTTAGGGAAGACGGTGTCATTTTGGGTTTGATAGTGGGTGAGACCGGGTAAGGCTGGATCGGGGCAAAGTTTGACGGGTTTAGGGGGAATGGCCTGGGTCCGTTGGATCAAGGGGTTGGACGGCTTAGATTAATCTGCCTGAAACGACGTCGTTGAAATGAAGTGATCAACCTGATCAAGACCATTTATTTAAGTCAGATCAACGGTTCTGATAAGGACGCCGATACGACGTCGTTTGAATCAGTGTTTGGGCAGGCCTGACTTGGACTGGGTCCTTGTGCCGGTTTTGGGCCTATTTTTGTTTCATTTCTTGGGCCCAAATCACTCTTTTCTTTGTTCTCTTATTTTAAAACAAAAATAAAATAACAAGATAAATAATAAAACAAAATAAAATTAAAACAAACAACCATGTAACACTTCAACACAATTATCACACCAAATTAAAATGTTTAAGTAAGTTAAATCACAACCTAGAACGAACGATGCATATATATTTTTTGAATTTTCTTTCAACGACCGAATTACGGTTTGATTATCATGACAGACACACTTTGTATTTTGATTGATAAGATCAAATGCAACTTGGGCCGAAACACAAATGACTAACAGCACATGTCATGAAAAATTAAAAAATTTGTACAGCGAAGTCACTGGTCACTATTTTTGTTTTCTTTTGGAGTGGTTGTCTGTGAAGCAAAAATTACGTGCTTACACGTCCAGCTTCGACGGATACCAAACGACCATCTTCTTCGATGGTCCGTTCGTGGTCGTCTTCGGCGTCGAGTTATTTTGGTGCGATAATCGTTTCCGGACAGATTTGTTTTCATCCAAGTTCTTCGTCGTTTCGATCCGGTTAGTGGGTTCGAGTTTCATATTTGTCCGTAATTTGTTTGATATTTTCGGATCTAAAATTAGATATGTTTGATATTAATTTCATGTTCATCATTTTTTTTATCTTTCAGTTTGTTTCATTTTTTTTTCTTATTTGTTTTTAGATAGAAATTGTTAGTTTAATTATAATGTTGTTAGATTTAAGTTGAAGATTCAATTAATTATTTTTCAGTTTGTTTAAAAGGATTTAATTTTAATATAGAAGAGTGTTAGTTTAAATCGCTTGAATCCGTTCTTTGTTATTTAATTTGGATATAATTCATGTTCATTTTTTGTTTGAAGTTCATGTTAATTCAGTGATTTAATGTGAGTTTATGTTTTAAGTTTTTAATTTTTTTAGTTTGAATCATGTATCTTTGTTATAATTTTGTTGGATTTAATTTAAAGATCAATTGATTATTTGAGTTTAGTGATTTAAATCTGTTTATTTATTTTGTTTAAAGTTTAATTTGAATTTGAGCTCATGCTTTGAATATATTTGTTTGATATTGTTGGTGAATCTGAAAATAGGTTTGTTGTGCAAAAACATTGTTCAGTCAAAATAATTCATGTTGTTTCTTTGTTGTTCATCATATAGTTTGAGGTTGTTGAAAATTGTTTAGAAATTGGTCATATTTGCTGTATTTTGGTTGAAATTAATTAGGTGAATTGGTTATAGCTGATGGGGGTAGTTTGGTAATTTGCAGTACGCTCAGGGGTAAAATGGTAATTTCAGTAAGGTTAGAGGGGTATTTTTGGAATTAAAATTCTGAACAATTATTTATTTTGAGTGATCTGTCAATTAGGATTAAAATAATATTAAAATAATCAATAATGGGGGGACGAGATATAATGGTGGGGAATAATGTATTTGTTTAATGTAAGCATGGGGAACAAGACATAGTGGGATTGCGGGGCTCAAGAAAAGTTATTTAAATAAATAATAATTATATTTTTTAACTAGTAGTGGGTTTGGTAGGAGAAAATGGTTGTTTTATTAATTGATTAAAGGGTTTGGGATGAGAAATAAATAAGAGACTTGATCAGATTTTTAAGAAGAAGGAGGACAAGAGAAAAAAAGAGGATAGAAAAGATACAGAAAGAAGAAAGAGAGAGCTTAACATTGAAGAGAGAGAAAAATTCCGAAAATATTAAGACTTCCAAAAATACAAATAATAACCTTCTGGAAATTAAAAGAGTGAGTAGTATACACCTGATATACAATTTAAGTATTCTGATATACGGATTCAGAAATTAAGGGTTAGACCATTAATTAGTCTTTCAAATCTGAAAAGATTCCCTTGGCTTCTGTCCGTTGATTGTTGTTGATGTTGCTGAATTTTTGTTTTGATTTTAAAATCCGTCACTGGTTTCTCGTTGCTGGTTGTTACTGGTTGTTGGGTGTTGCTGTTGTTGTATGCTACTGAATTTCTGCTGATCTCCCTTTTTCTTTTGCTTCCAATATCAGGTACACAACTGACACGCTGGTTACTGTAAACTGAAACATGAAGCATGAATACGAAAATGCAGAGTTGAAGTTCTAAATTTATTTTAATTATATTCTGAATTTTATTTGTAAATATGAATTATTTAGCTTACTCTAATCAGAATCATGTAGTTGTTTAATATATATAGTGGAACATCTGACGATAGCTTAACGGACGAACTATCTATATATTGACTAAAAAATAAATAAATGGTGTAGTAACTTCGTCTAGTTAATTTGTTATTGTTGGATGATTACCATGTTTTAAAAAGCACGTTAGTTCAATAAATCATTCCTGAACTTATAGGAATATTGTTTAGTTAAATACTATTGGTTAATTTCAGTATGTAAATGGTCTAGAATTAAAATTAGATTGCTAAGTTTTTTTTTTAATTTGATAAACTGTAAACATGCCTAGTATAATGTAACTAGGTAGTAATATGTGAATAAGATGGCCCAAGTCTAGTTTTATGCCATACACATTGGGTCTGGGCCCGCATTGGCAACGGACTATCCTGTTTGCATCATTTTCAGATTTTATGAATCATATTCGAAACCCAACTATAATAACTCAAGCATGTAAATAAATTAAGGCATTTTCTCTTTCATTTTGTAGAGACAAATTTAATAGAGAAAAATGTAGGCATTTTAGGATTGTCCTTTAAAAATAAATGAGATGAGCCTCGTCCAATAAAATGCACCAATTGCGGGGCCCTCAATAAATGTTTAATTGAATATTTAGAATTCGGGATGGACTGTTTAGTGAATTTCACTGCCTTCCCCAAAGATAATAACGTGTTAGACTCTTTAGGCACATTTTAATAATCTTACCTTCTTAAACTCGGGTGTGCATTTCATGCGACCCAAATCCAAATCCCAAAACATTGAATAAAATATGTTCCGGATTGCGGGTGCATTTCATGTGACGCAATCCAAAGACATGTTTTTTTAAATGATGTTCACATTCCTTTAAAAATATAATAAAAGCGGTAAAGAGTTAAAATTTGCACATGAGCTCATAACTATATAAAATCAGATAAACAAGCCTAATATGACAGTTGAGTGACCGTGCTAGAATCACGGAACTCGGGAATTCCTAACACCTTCTCCCGGGTTAACAGAATTCCCTATCCGGATTTCTGGTTCGCGGACTGTAATATGGAGTTATTCTTTTCCTTGATTCAGAATTAAATTGGTGACTTGGGACACCCTAAATCTCCCAAGTGGCAACTCTGAAATAAACAAACAAATCCTGTTTCGACTGTCTTTTAATTGGAAAAAACTCATTCACCCCTTGCGGGGACGGAAAAAGGAGGTGTGACAGCAGCGGCTTCCGAAGATGAGCAGCTGAGGCTTGAGAGGTTTTAAGAAGTACAAGCCTCATATATTCAGTGGTGTAGCAATAAATGATGCTCTGGATTTCTAGATAAGTGTCATCGTATTCTCCGTACCATGGGTATATCAGGATCGAGCGGGATTTCCTTCACTACCTTCCAGCTTCGAGGAGCCGCCTATGAGTGGTGGCGTATTTATGAGCTTGACAGCCCGGATGAGGCAGCTTCCCTGACTTGGACTCAGTTTTTAGATATGTTCCTGAGAGAGTATGCTCCTCAGAGCCTCAGGGACTCATGGCGCGCAGAGTTTGAGCATTTGCGCCAGGGTGCTATGACTGTCTCGGAGGATGTTGTCCGTTACACTAGCTTGGCTAGGCATGCCCCAACCTTGATTTCTACTGTTCGCGAGAGGGTTCACCGGTTTATTGAGGGGCTTATTCCCAGCATCAGTTCTAGCATGGCTCGTGAGTTGGAGATGGACATTTCTTATCAGCAGGTGGTGAGCATTGCTAGGAGGATAGGGGGTATGCATGCTAGGGACATAGAGGAGAGGGAGGCCAAGAGGTCACGAGAGTCAGGCCATTATTCTAGTGCCCGTGCTCCAGCTGCAGTTCGTCATGATAGGGGTTATATGAGTCGCCCCGTTCATTCAGCTCTTCTAGCAGCCAATGTTATTCCAGCTCCTCCTTGGCCTCAGGAGCCTTATTATGCACCTCTAGTATCTATTGTGCCTCCTACACGGGATGCTTTCAGTGGTCAGTCCAGCAGACCTGGCCTGAGCCAGTCACAACTGCTACGTCCTTCCAGAGCTTGTTTTGAGTGTGGTGATACACGCCATATAGTGAGGGATTGCCTCAGACTTATGAGGGGTGCACCTCCACCGACTTCTCAGCCACAACGTGCCCCACATAGTTCTCAGGCTATGGTTACAGCTCCAGTTGCTACCCCACCTACTCAGCCAGCTAGAGGTGGAAATCGGGGAGGTAGAGGTCGCCCTAGAGGGGAATGCCAGACCAGATATTATGCCCTTCCTGCTTGTACCGTGGTCGTCTCCTCTGATTCTGTCATCACAGGTATTGCCTGGTTTGTCATAGAGATGCATCAGTTTTATTCAATCCAGGCTCCACTTATTCTTATGTGTCTTCTTATTTTGCCCCGCATTTGAGCGTATCTCGGGATTCTGTGAATCCCCATGTTTATGTTTCTACTCCTGTAGGAGATTCTCTTGTTGTGGACCGCATTTATCGGTTGTTTATGGTTGCTCTTAGTACTTTTGAGACCAGAGTCGATTTATTATTGCTTAGCATGGTAAATTTGATGTTATTTTTGGCATGGACTAGTTGTCGCCCCATTATGCTATCTTGATTGTCACGCCAAAACTGTGACACTAGCTATGCTAGGTGTACCGCGAGTAGAGTGGAGGGGTACCTTAGATCATGCTTCCAGTAGAGTTATTTCATTCCTTAAGGCTCAGCGTATGGTTGAGAAGGGGTGTGACGCGTATCTAGCTTATGTGAGAGATGTCAGTATTGATACCCCTACAGTTGATTCAGTCCTAGTAGTATGGAATTTTTCTGATGTGTTTCCAACTGACCTTCCGGGCATGCCGCCCTATAGAGATATTAATTTTGGCATTGATCTGTTGCTGGGCACTCAGCTCATTTCTATTCCTCCATATCGTATGGACCCTCCTGAGTTGAAGGAGTTGAAGGATCAGTTACAGGAATTGCTTGGTAAGGGTTTCATTCGGCCCAGTGTATCACCTTGGGGTGTTCCTGTCTTGTTTGTAAGGAAAAAGATGGTTCTATGCGTATATGCATTGATTATCGCCCGTTGAACAAAGTTACAGTGAAGAACCGGTATCTTTTGCCTCGTATTGATGATTTGTTTGACCAGTTACATGGTGCACGAGTGTTTTCTAAGATTGACTTGCGTTTAGTTACCATCAGTTGAAGATTCGGGAGCCATATATCCCGAAGATTGCTTTCAGGACTCGGTATGGTCATTACGAGTTTCTTGTTATGTCATTTGGGCTGACAATGTCCCAATAGCCTTTATGCATTTGATGCACAGTGTGTTCTGGCCGTATCTTGACTCGTTCGTCATTGTCTTTATTGATGATATTCTAGTGTATTCCCGGAGTCGGGAGGATCATGAGCAGCCCCTAAGGATAGTGCTTCAGACTTTGAGAGAAAAGAAGTTATATGCAAAGTTCTCGAAATATGAGTTTTGGTTGGATTCCGTGACATTCTTAGGCCACGTGGTATTGAGTGAGGGTATTCAGGTGGATCCGAAGAAAGTGGAGGCAGTGCAGAGTTGGGCCCAACCATCCTCAGCTACAGAGATCCGCAATTTTCTTGGCTTGGCAGGTTATTACCGTCGATTAGTTGAGGGGTTTTCATCCATTGCATCCCCTATGACTAGGCTGGCCCAAAAGGGTGCTCTATTCTAGTGGATGGAAGAATGTGAGGCGATCTTTCAGAAGCTTAAGACAGCTTTGACTACAGCCATAGTTTTGATATTGCCTACAAGTTCGGGGTCTTATACTGTCTATTGTGATGCCTTGAGGATTGCCCTTGGAGCGGTATTGATGTAGGGCGGTAGGGTAATTGCCTACACGTCCAGATAATTGAAGGTACATGAGAAGAATTATCCTGTCCATGATCTCGAGTTAGTTGCTATCGTTCACGCCTTGAAGATTAGGCATCATTATTTGTATGATATACCTTGTGAGATTTATACTGATCACCGGAGTTTGCAGCATCTTTTTAAGTAGAAGGATCTTAATTTGCGTCAGAGGAAGTGGTTAGAGCTACTAAAGGACTATGATATCACTATTTTGTATCACCCGGGCAAGGCCAATGTAGTGGTCGATGCTTTGAGTCGTCGGGCAGAGAGTTTGGGGAGTTTGGCTTATTTACCAGCAGCGGAGAGGCCCATGGTGATGGATGTTCAGGCCTTAGCCAGCCAGTTTGTGAGATTGGATCTTTCGGAGCCCACTCGGGTTCTAGCTTGCGTGATTTCTCGGTCTTCCTTATTTGATCGTATTAGAGAGCGTCAGTTTGATGACCCTCATTTGCTTGTCCTCAAGGACAAGGTTCTGCTTGGCGATGCCAGAGATGTGACTATTGGTGATGATGGGGTATTGAGGATGCAGGGTCGGATTTGTGTACCCAATGTTGATGGGCTTCGGGGGTTAATTCTAGAGGAGGCCCATAGTTTGCGGTATTCCATTCATCCGGGTGCCGCGAAGATGTACCAGGATTTGAGGCAACACTATTGGTGGAGGCAGATGAAGAAAGATATAGTTGGGTTTGTAGCTCGGTGTCTCAATTGTCAGCAGGTGAAGTATGAGCACCAGAGACAGGGTGTGTTGCTTCAGCAGATAGAGATTACGGAGTGGAAGTGGGAGCAGATCACCATGGACTTTGTAGTTGGGCTCCCACGGATTTTGTGGAAGTTCGATGTCATTTGGGTGATTGTGGATCGGCTGACCAAGTTCGCGCACTTTATTCCTGTGTACTACATATTCTTCGGTGCGGTTGGCGGAGATTTATATCTGGGAGATTGTTCGTCTGCATGGTATTCCAGTTTCTATCATTTTAGATAGAGGTACTCATTTCACATTACGGTTCTAGAGGGTCGTACAACATGAGTTGGGTACTCGGGTGGAGTTGAGTACAACATTTCACCCTCAGATGGACGGACAGTCCGAGCGCATTATTTAGATTCTTAAAGATATGCTTCGTGCGTGTGTGATTGAGTTTGGAGAGTCTTGGGATCAGTTCTTGCCATTGGCAGAGTTTGCCTACAACAATAGCTATCAGTCCAGCATTCAGATGGCACCGTACGAGGCTTTATATGGTAGGCGGTGTAGATCTTTGGTGGGCTAGTTTGATCCGGGTGAGGCTAGATTATTGGGAACAGACTTGGTTTAGGATGCTTTGGAGAAGGTTAAGGTGATTCAGGATAGACTTCGTACAGCCCAGTACAGGCAGAAGAATTATGCAGACCGGAAGGTTCGTGATGTTTCCTATATGGTTGGAGAGCGGGTTCTACTTCGTGTTTCGCCTATGAAGGGCGTTATGAGATTTGGGAAGAAATGGAAGTTGAGTTCGAGGTTTATTGGTCCTTTTGAGATATTGCGACGTATTGGGGAGGTTGCTTATGAGCTTGCCTTACCTCCCAGCTTGGCAGGAGTTCATCCGGTATTTCATGTTTCGATGCTCCGGAAGTATCACGGTGATCCGTCGCACGTGTTGGATTTCAGTTCAGTCCAGTTGGACAAGGATCTATCTTATGTTGAGGAGCCAGTGGCAATATTGGACAGGCAGGTTCGAAAGCTAAGGTCAAAGAACATTGCATCAGTGAAGGTTTAGTGGCGGGGTTAGCCGGTCGAGGAGGCAACCTGGAAGATCGAGCAGGATATTAGCAGCCGTTACCCTCATCTTTTCACTACTTCAGGTATGTCTTTATGCTCGTTCGAGGACGAACCAATGTTAAGTGTAGGAGGATGTAACGACCCGACCGATCGTTTTAAGAATTAATTCCCCGATCCCATATTAACTGCTTTCCCCATGTTTGTTTTTGCTATTTTGATTCACCGAGATGTTTGGTTTTGAGTTTCGGAGTGTTTTGGGACACTTAGCCCCTAAAAGAGAACTTAAGCTTTATAATTTGGACCGTAGTTAGAGCAGTGTGAAGACGACCTCAAAATGGAATTCTGTCAGTTTCATTAGCTCCGTTGGGTGATTTCAGGCTTAGGGGCGTGTTCGGATTGTGTTTTGGAGGTCCATAGCTTATTTAGGCTTGAAATGCCGAAAGTTGAATTTTTGAAGTTTCCGGTTCGATAGTGAGATTTTGATATCGGGGTCGGAATGGGATTCCGGAAGTTGGAGTAGCTCTGTAGTGTTGAATGTGATGTGCTTGCAAAATTTCAGGTCATTCAGACGAGGTTTGATAGACTTTTTGATCGAAAGCGTAATTTGAGAGTTTTTGGAGTTCTTAGGCTTGAATTCGATGTTAAATTGATGTTGTTTTGAGCATTCCGAAGGTTGGAATAAGTTTTAATGATGTTTTAGGATTGGTTGGCATGTTCTGTTGAGGTCACGAGGGCCTCGAGTGTGTTTCGGATGCTCAACGGGTCATTTGTCAGTTCTGGTTTCCTTCTTTGAGTTCGCGAGTAGGGTCTCGCATTCGCGAAGAGGAGCTGGGACTGGTAGAAGTTTAACGCTTCGCGTTCGCGAAGGTAGTCCCACGTTCGCGAAGCTGTGAGGTCTTATACCTACACGTTCGCGAAGATGGTCATGCGTTCGCGTAGGAGGGGGAAGATGGTCAACGTGTTCACGACAGGGACATCGCGTTCGCGATGAAGGGAAACTGGACCAAGTGAAGTTGTGCTTCGCGAACACGAGGGTCCTTCCAGCGTTCACGAAGAAGGATTTATCTGGGCAGAATATAAAATTTCAAAGTCGAGGGTTTAGCCATTTTTATCAAAACTAGAGCTTGGGAGCTCGGATTTGAGCAAGATTTTGAGGGATTTTCCGAGATTTCGATTGGGTAATGATTCCTAACTCCTTTTTGCTTATAACCCATTAATTTAAACATGAATTCATCATCTAAATTCGGATTTGGGGGTGAGAAATTGGGGAAAATTTGGAAAAAGTTCTTAGACCTAATTTTCGAGTTTTGATTGGGAATTTGACATTGGGTTTGGATAATTTTGGTATGGTTAGACTTGTGAGTGAATGAGGTTCATAATCCGTAACTTTTACCCGATTCCGAGATGTGGGCCCGGGGACATTTTGGTCATTTTACCTAACGTATTAGCTTAGAATTTATTTGTGGAATCAGTTACTTGAAGTTATATTTACATTATGCAATTGAACTGAATAGATTTGAGCCATTTGGAGTCGAGTACTCGTGGCAAGAATGTGGTTTCGGGTTGATTTTGAGCCGGTTCGAGGTAAGTGGCTTGTCTAACTTTGTGTGGGGGAACTCCCCTTAGGATTTGGTATTGTTGATAATTGAAATGCCTTGTACGTGAGGTGACGAGTACGTACTTGTGCTAATTGTTGAAAGTCCCATTTTCATTAATTAACTATAATTGTGTTTCTTTTCCTATTTATAATACTTGCAATTTAAGCCTACTGTTAGCTTAGGGAAGCATGTCTAATTGACTTAATTGTTTTACTTGCTCAAACTGCCATATTTGGATTATGTGCATCATGTTAGGTTAGAAATACTTGTTTTACCTTGGTATGAAATTGAATTGAATTGAGTGTTTTTCGTGTTGTTGTTGTGTGTTTACTTTGGGACTACGGATCGGTATTCTGGGAGATCACCCTGTACTTTTATATTGGAACTACGGGACTGCACCCGATAGATTTCCCTAGTACTGAGTATTTATATTTGGAACTACGGATCGGTATTCCGGGAGATCCGCTGGATATTTATATTTGGGACTACAGGACGGTATCCTGGGAGATCCTCGGTTGTTATCTCTGTGTTGAGCTGTATTCCTTTCTGTGATTATTTTTTCTCTGTTGTTGTTGTTGTTGTTGTTCTTTCTATCCTATGTTACTTCTTACTGTTGCACTTAATTATAATGTCTTATTTTATACTGTTATACCTTATTTATCATTTAAGCTCAATAGGGCCCTGACATTCCTCGTCACTTCTGGACCGAGGTTAGGCTTGGCACTTACTGAGTAACGTTGTGTTGTACTCATGCCCTTTCTGCGCATGTTTTTCATGTGTAGATCCAGATACTTCGACTCAACCCTACTACCATTTAGGCGAGGCGATTCTCCAGAGATTTCGAGGTATATCTGCCACGTCCGCAGACCGAGGAGTCCCTTTCCATTCTTTCTCATAGTATTAGCCCTTTTGTATTTACTTTTGTTTAGACATTCTGGAGTTAGACACTTGTAGATATTCAATAGCTTGTGATTTCATGAGATTCTGGGTTTTGGAAAATGTAGTTTCAGCTTGAGAGTTGTATTGTATATGCCGAACGACATCTTAAACGCTTTATTTTGATATTTTTCTACAGTTTTGCCTAGTTTATTTCTGTTGTTTTCTTTTTCCGCAATTTGTTAGGCTTACCTAGTCATAGAGACTAGGTGCCGTCACGACAGTTCACGGAGGGCAAACTCGGGTCGTGGCAGTACTGCTAGTCGGGTATTTTTCTATTCCTAGTCCCTTGTTTTTATACGGTATAGTCATTATTATCAGTATGATCAACTCTATTCTTATAGTTTCGTATCACTGCATCTCTGTTATTACTCATTGTATTATTTCGTTATTTTATTACCTTGTTGTTGTTATTGTTTCTCTATTGCTTCGTTTTTACTATTCTTAAGCCGAGGGTCTTTCGCAAACAGTCCATCTACCATCATAAGGTAAGAATAAGGTTTGCGTACACAACCTCCCTAGACCTCACCTGTAAGATTTTGCTGGAGTTTTTGTTGTTGTTGATGATGTGTGCGTGTATATATATACACGTTCTTTTTGTACCTCGTAGTAACAAATATTTTTTAAACAATATTTATTAAACAAATTAGAAACAAGTATAATATTTTCCTACACCCTTTCCCATGTGTAACACAATTATAGGGTTTACACTTGATTTCTCTTTTTAACTTTTTCTTTTTTGCCTTTATTGAAATAGATAAAGAGAGGGCTCAATAAGAGTGATCCTATAGTAGATGGAGACAGATTAGGCTAAACATGCTAATGAGTTGGTTTAGAGAAATATTAGTGGCTCGATGAACTAATTTAAGAGGAAGAGAAGCCTAGAGCAGAAACATTTGGAAATAAGAAATTACTTACAATATCCCCACGAGAAATCCCCAGATGGGAGAGAGCAGAAGCCAGCTTTAAACACCTTTTATGAGTCTGCTCCCAGGTGTATTTAACAGAAGAGCCATACACTAATGAAATTCTGTCTCTAAAAACCTTAGCTGCTCTGTCCAAGAAACTAATTGGCGTCAAAGGAAAATGATTTGCAGAACATCTCATTGACCCCTCTTTGGATTGCCATGGGTGAGTTTCAAGATTATTCTCACTAATTTGGCTCAGATAACGAGGCCTCTGACTCAAAATGGAGTGAACTCGAACTCTGTTTAGAGCATAGAACCATCCACTGTTTTTGGAATATTGAAGAAAGGATTCATGATTAAGATAAGAGAAAATGAGAAAGCAAGCTGAGTTTAATTATCAGGGGTATATTCTCCAAAATGGGCGCGCACATATAGATGTTTAAGAGCATGCAAATTCTGACTAAATCACAATAGCTTTGTTACGTTATTAATAACATGGCGATTGTAGATCGTAAGATTTGTTCATGTACTGTATTCCTATTAGTCCTATTATTATTAATCCCTCCGTTACCTGTTTGACTGGACACGATGTTTAAGAAAAAATAAAGATTTTTGAAATTTGTGATCCTAAACAAGTCAAAAAGAGGCTCAGAGTATTTGTGCGGTTATAAAAGCTTATCATTAAGGGTAGAATTATAAGTTTAGGCTAAATTATTACCAAATTTAGAAATAGGTTATTTTGTTTTGGAACAGACAAAAAAGGAAATAAGTTCACCTAAAATGGGAGGGAGTATTTAATTTTGTCAGCTTTTAATTTAACTGTTTGTATGTCTTGACGTTCATTTATGCAACTTTGGGAACTATTGATTGGGAATAAATTCTTAGGAAAATTTCACATAAGAACAACTAAGATCCCTACTTTTCCATTTTATAGTCCATATTTCAATTTACAACCAATTAGCTCAAAAATAATAGGCTAAGATTCAACATCCAACTCCAATAGGTTCTCAAAATTACTATTTAATTTTTAAAAACGATTGCTCAAACTTTTAAGTTAATTTTTGAATCAGTAACCGTAACCTAAATATTAGTTCAACAAACCAAATCTATTTGGATGGTGAAAATTAGATTTTTAACAAGCTTAAATATGTGGGTTTAGATTCCGAATTTGATTTTGTGAGAAATTTGGAGTGGGTATTATCTAGAATTGTTAGAAACAGTATAAGGAGGTTGTATATAAAATTTGAAGTCATTTAATGGAGATTTGGACTGATTTTGAACAAGAATTGCAACTGAAAATCGTGGAAGAAGTTCGTCTACAGACGGTTGTATAAAAGTGTATAAAAGTGTATAATAGTGTGTAAGATGTGTTTATACACTCATATACACTATTATACAAGATTATACATAATTATACAAAAAATTGACTTCGTCTTCTTCATTCCGTTTTTTCTGAAATTTAACTCAAATCTACTCCAAATCACTTCAAATTTAAATTTTAAACTATTTTTGATATTTTCAATCAATTGGAACAACACCCAATCCAAACAACTAACAAACTCACAAATTTTTATTTTTGAAAGCCAAGCTTTGAATGACCTTCAATGGTGGAATGTTGAATCTTCAATTTTCTTACATTGCAACCAGGTAACACAGGGGAGAAGCAATAATGGCGGACACCTCCTTGAAGCATATGTAGAAGATGTGAGAAGAAAAGGGAGTGAAAGCAATGTTTGTGAGAACAGAGATTTAACTCCATAGCATTTAGAAGCAATGGTTGTAAGAAAACAGAATTTGAATTTTCAAGTGCTTTCAAAATATGTACAATATAGGCTATGTCGGATAGAACTTAAAAATATGGACCATTTTTTGTTATGGTGAGAAGCCAAGCGTATTCTGTTGTAATTCTTTCTAAATTCTTTCAGCATTTGCAAAATGTTAAATTTCATTATTTTCAAATATGATTGACCATGATTATTTGAACTTTAAATGAAATATTGAATTTTTGGTCTGAAGGTATATATCTATATTATATTAAAAGCACGAATGCCCATAGCGAAATGCCGTTCGCATTTTTTACCCTTTAAAAATAGATTTTATATTGAATTAAATAGTCATTTCATAATTTCCTAATAATAAAAACTTTCAAATCAAATAATATTTTTTAACTAGATTCTTTTCTTACTTAAACTTTATAAAATTACCATAATACATTCCAAGTTACCTTTCCTTATTTGAAATTAACGCAACTTCCATAACACATTCCAAGATACTTTTCCTTATTTGAAATTGACTTTTTACTATTAGATCTAAATAAAATTCTATTTAGGTTAGAAAATCACATCTATAAAAGAACGATGAATGTAAAACTGAGTTTATCCACAATGCCCACAACTCTATTGCTTATCAAGGTATCAACTGCATTATTTTATCTAACTTTAAGTTGGTTTGATTATCGCCTTGATATTAGATACCGTAACTTTATAGATTTGATTATGTATTCTTTGGTTTTACTGCAATTTATGTGGTTTCCTAAGTTCTATGCTATATGTGGCTATACCTTCTATATTTGATTTCGGTGGCCAACATTCATAGGTTGTGTTTCTAATTCCTGATAATTTATGGTGCTTTATCTATGTTTTCTATTTCATTGTTAGGGAATATTAACTTGAAAAAATTGGGAATGCCAATATAGAGAAATTTTTTTAAGGTGAACACGTATTCACCACACAAACTCTATTTTTTTTAGCAAAATAGAAGCTATGTGGGATTGTATTTTAGATTTTATGATTATTAAACGTTGAGTTAAGAAAAATTATTTTTCCTACTCGTGGATTGTTATGATTTAGTACTTTTAATTAAGAATAAACTTTAGTTGGTATTGCTTTAATGCAGTAAAATGCATCGCTCTGCTTAGATCTTGAGAATTTTTATTAATGTATCTTCGTCTATTCAGGTATGTCATACAACTCTATAATAACACTTCATGCAGAATTATAATTCGATTATGCTTGCTTTAATTAGTACTATTATATTAGTTCGATAGTAACTTTAGCATGTGGCATTCATGGGTTGTTTAATCATTAGGAAAGAAGCGAAGTTGAAGATCAATCAACCTTAATTCTTCTCACATCAAAAAATTTATCTAAGTACATAGATTTTCAAGATTAAAAAGAACCTCACAAGTTCGAACCTTTTGAAGGATCATTAAACAAAATGTTAAAAACGTTTTAACTTATACAGCGTATTATATCAAATTTCAAATTTTTTTCATATAATTAGGTCACTTTTATTAGGTTACAAAATCTCACTTTTATAGAGTGTTACATATATATATTTTTTGGATGACCTAATAGTATAAAACCTTCTTTAAATTATCAGTGTATTCAAGTTAACTCATGTAAAAATTCTTTTGTCTGTAATTTAGTTCAAATGTTGTTGCCCGTGGTACTTTTATTTTTAGAAAATTAGGAATCTTTTTTATGCATATGCAGGGTAATTTTTTGAGATGTCGACATGCTTTGCTATGTTAGACCAACTTTATTATTTGCATAATCCATTTGAGACTTTCTAACATTATTTCTTTGAGAAAACACATAACGGGCATAAAATAAAGTAGAAGTAACATTCTTAATCTGCAAAACATATTCTAACATGTCCCTCATTATATTCATCTAATAGCCAACATAATCAAAGGCTAATGTTGTTAGAAGCATATCTAGATGTGGAAAATCAATAATCTCTCTATTTCCAATTTGATATGTTTATTGGTTATGTCAGATATATTTATCATTTGAGCTTGATATTTTTCATCTACTCTTTTAAAGAAATTTATAGTCTTTTTTACCAGAATTCTTATAGTTGTTTTGTATTTTTAATAGATATAAGTTAATAATTTGTACTTATATAATACAAATGTGCATTTTCTACAAATCTAATAGCAGCTGATTGCACATGATCAAGTAGCCTCATATTATTTGGATTTCAACATCTATTAATTTGTTGTGTTGTAGTTTTTAAAATTTTGAACCTGTTTAAAATGCCAATCACTTAGAGGATACCTAAATTACCCCAATGCATATGTTAAAATAAATAGATGGAAAAAGACTTTTATTTTTTGGTAAAAAAAACTAATATTATTACTAAGAAAATTTGTGACATAACTTAACTTTACAAAACAAGAATTAATTACTAAATTCAACTTGTAGCTAATAAGATTTTTTATAATATATAGCTGATTATGTCACTAAGTAGGATTAGCGATGAATTTTATTATTTAACTATATAATTTATCTATCGCTAATTTTTCTTCTCTTGTAGTTAACTTGTCTTAGAATACATGGTACCTAGACAACTATTTTGATACGAAATTAATATAAAAGAACAAAATACATAATAACACTAAACTTTCAAGATTATTTTGGTGGTTGTCATGCTTAGATAGGCCATCCACTAACTTTTTTGACTAAGTAGGCTCAATATTTGTCATATTCAAGAGCTTATATATTTAAAAATCTTATTTTTAAGGGATTATATTTTTTATAATTTTATATGCATTGATAGAAGGTACACGCGGATCGTGCGTATCCTAGCATGAAGCCCCTTAGCGAAATGTTGTTCACCTTTTTTACCCTTTAAAAATAGATTTTATATTGGTTGTAATTGTAATTTAATTATTCTACTAATATTTAGGACTTTAAAACAACTAAATTTTAGTCATTAAATTTTCCCTATTCAAACTACATATATAGAAACTCCAAAATTTTAGGAATTTAAAACCAAATTAAAATTTACTTACATATCCTTTCCTTAAATAAATTGTGTAAAGTAATTATGACTTTTTCTTATGCGTATTAGACAAAATATATATAAACGTTTTAGAAATCTACTAATAAAATTTTAGATATGATTTAACTCTTCAAAAGTTAAAGATTACTAACAATATATAAACCAAACTTGCAACATACTAGGCCGAGTATGAAAAAATATATAAATGAGTTTAATGCGATATGCTTACATTTTGAAAATAATAGTAGTATTTTAATTTAAAGTAATAAATAATATAATGTACTTTAAGTTAATTATTCGAATAAGTTGAATACATATTGTAAATTTATACACATATTAAATTACAAATCCAATTACAATACTCAAACATAGATAAGACAAATTTATATATTGAAATTAATGGAAATAAATTAGATACATTTATTCATAAGTAATTTAAGATAGTAGTTAAAAGAGATAAAAGAAAACATAGAGAGCGAAAGGTATAAATTGATATTCCTTATTGAATTAGCTATATAGAATCAATATTCTTTGTTGAAATAAATTTACACATTTATTTTAATTCAAAAATAATATTTATATATATTTTAAAAAGTTTTATACTCATTTAGATAGGTTACACGCGCAGCGCGCGTACCGTAAAACTAGTAAATATAAAACCACGGAGTATTGCTTAAGATTTGCAGGAACTAGATTGGACTTAGGTCGAAATACAAGTATGCAACTCTTTGGACAACTTGTGGACCTCAAAGAAAAGAAAAAATTACATGACAAAACAAAAATATACGTTGTATTTACCTTTCGTAGTTTGTTTTCAGAAAATTACGTTCATAGCTATATTTGAATTTTATAGCAAATACATATATAGTACTGAAATAAGAAATTAATTGTTTTGAACTGAAACATGAGAGCAACAAGCTCTTGTAGCTTAGTTGATTAGACCATTTGCTTAGTAAGTGAAGTCCTTGAGTTCAACTCTTAATGAGAATATTTTATTTTTTTGCACTTCGCCTTGATTGTTTTTGCCTAAACAAATACAAATGACAATTAGGCAAACTGTAGTTATTATGATAACTAATTAGGCTTTAAACTGTAGTGTTCATGAAAATTCCTCGAAAAAAAATATTTTGAGATGAAAAGTTTGTAGAACAGAAAAAATGTGTCTGACGAGTTGTAGTTATTTTAAAGGTTTGTGATGTTTCGTGAGTGGAAGAAACTTTTCCGACGAAGAGCACGTTATTCAGAGCTTATTTTTATTTTTATTTTTAAAAATCAATTAAACATAAGAAGCTGGAATATGCTTGAGATAGAAATAGTTGAAATTGAAAACTCTCTCTCTCTCTCTCTTTTTTGGCTAAAAGAAAAACGGAAAGGAAAATCAGATTTATCTGTTGGATCCAAAAGCAAGATAAAGTAGTGCAATTATTTTCCTTTTTTTTTCTTAAACACTGAACATTTTAAATAAGAGTATCCCTAAAAGAAATGATAAGTGCCAATTATTTTCCTTTCTTGTCCAGCTTCCGTTCTTTTCTAAATCAAGCATATAATGAGGTTAATCGTATACGTGGTACCGGCAGAAGTAATTCTCTTGCAAAATGAGAATTAAATGATAATTACTACTATTAATTAATGCCTAACATCCTATAGATGTTTGGTTTATTCTTACCAAATTCTTTCTTTTCCCTTGTCATTAATCCTCTCCTCCCTAATTCACTTGGTATCAGTGATACAGAATCGGGAAAAAATTTAAGTTATATACACTATAGTGACTCAATATATTAAAAATATAAAATAAAGAAGAAAGAATAAGAGTTGTTTATTATACTAGTTTAGATTGATATGGTTAAGATTTAGTTTATCCTCAGCAGTATCTTACTTTTTCTTCTTTTTTTAGTTTTAACTTCAGCGCAAGAAAAATAATTTCAGACCTTTTTAAGGGACTAATATTGTTCCCGTTGAGGCTAAAATCCAAGATGATAAAATATCCAAATTTTTGAATTGAAATTACCAACATCATAGATATAAATTTGCATTTTACAACCAATGCTTGGGTATTTTCATTTCTTGGATCTGTCTACCGACTACATCAATTTCCATCTATGTTGCGTGGACTCTCCAAGGTGATACCGCATTCGTATCGAATCCTCCAAAAATACATTATTTTTGGAGGATCCGGCAACATTTTCGGAGAATCCGAGCAACATAGATTTCCATAAATTATCTACTTGACAAAAAACGCCATAGATCACGGGCACCTTTTTATTTTTGATAATTGAAAAACGACAATTAGGAAAATGATAAAATCAAGATCAAGTCCTTCGTTAAAGCAGAGTCAGTTTGAGCATGTGGAGTCCATCCCATAAATCAAGGAAGATAATTTCTTCCTTTGATTGGCAGTCACCATCTTTTCTTTTGCACTATCAAATATGGTAGGCTGTAGAAGAAAAAATGTCAAGATTGGTAGGTATAGCAAATCTGCATGAGAGAAAAATGTAAAATGTAGTAGGGGTGAGGGAGTGAGGTTCTACCTATAAAAGGAGAGCTTCGGCTCTCATTTCTTACACACCAAAAAAAATCTCAGACAACACATCTGAGTGAAAGATAGAGAGTAAGGTATTTCATAGACTATAAGAAAATAGCATGTAAAGAAAAATAGAGTATGAGAGATATTGTAGTGAGGTGGAAAAAGCAAAAGAGTATTTTTTTCTTTTGAGGGTGTAGTGGTCTTAGGAGTATTTGTACTCGTTACTACACAGTGTAAAATTTCTCGCTATAGTGAAATCAGTTGCTCTTCTTGGCCGTGGTTTTTTCCCTTGTTCAGAAGGGTTTTCACGTAAAATCTTGGTGTCATTTTTGCTACATTTTTATTCTTGCTGATCTAACCATAACTTAGTGGTCCACATTTATCACTAATACCGTGAATATTATTTTTACGGGGTTTATTCCCAACAAGTGGTATCAGAGCCAAGGTTCTGTCTGAGTATGCTCTGTAGTTGCAGCACAGTCTGAACTTCCACATCAGAAAAGAATTACTTTGGTCTCATAATAAATAGTATTTGTATTTGTGATAAATGATGGAAGCCAACACTAGTAGAATGGTTACTTTGAATGGCACAACTATGCCATTTGAAAGGGCAAAATGGAATATTTGCTCTATGTCAAGAATTTTCATCAATATGTCTTCGACACTATAAAGCCTGAGAATAAATCAGATGAAGAGTGAAATTTGTTACACAAGCAGGTTTGCTGCTTTATTAGACAGTGGGTTGACGATAATGTTTTGAACCATATTTCTGGGGAGACACATGCTCGGACCCTATGAGAGAAACTTGAAAGTTTGTATGCTCGGAAAACTGGAAACAACAAGATGTTTCTAATAAAGCAAATGTTGGATTTAAAATACCATGATGGTTCCGCGATGACAGATCATCTGAATAATTTTCAGGGGATCATGAACCAATTATCTACTATGGGCATTAAATTTGATGAAGAAATTCAAGGCTTGTTTCTACTTGGTTCCCTACCAGATTTTTGGGAAGTTCTTAGAACTTCATTATCAAATTCAGCTCTGGATGGTGTGATCTCTATGGATCTTGCCAAGAACAGCCTTTTAAATGAAGAGATGAGAAGAAAATCTCAGGGTTCCTCCTCATCAGATGTCTTGGTGACTGACTCTAAGGGGAGAAACAAGAATTGGGGTTCTCAAAATAGAGAACATAATAGAAGCAAATCCAGAAGCAGACTTAAAGATATTGAGTGCTATCATTGCGGGAAGAAAGGGCACACAAAGAAGTTCTACCAGATTTTGAAAAAGGAGAATAGAGACAAAGAAGAACAGAAAAAAGATGGCACTTGTGTGGCCACCGTCACTACAGAAGATCTTGGTACTGTCCTTGATGCGGATCTGATAAATATTGTTTGTGATGAGTCAAGCTGGATTGTGGACAGTGGTGCCGCATCTCATGTGACATCAAGGAAGGAATTTTTCTCATCCTATACTCAGGGTGACTTTGGAACTTTGAGTATGGGTAATGAGACTGTATCTAGGGTGACTGATGTTGGAACGATTTGTTTGGAAACTAGTATTGGAACTAAACTAGTTTTAAACAAATGTAAAACCTGCACCTGATGTTCGTTTGCACTTGATCTCTGTTGGTGTTTTGGATGATGAGGGATATGTTAGTACCAATGGTGCTGGAAAGTGGAAACTCACTAAGGGTTCCATGATTGTGGCTCGTGGGGACAAACGTCGTGGTCTATACTGGACTACGGCCTCTACCTGTGTTAATATGGTGAATGCCATTAAGAGCAATAGCTCTTCAACGTTATGGCATAAGAGGCTTAGCCACATTAGCGAGAAAGGACTAAATGTTCTGGCTAAGAAGAAATTGTTGTCAAATTTTGAAAGTGCAAAATTAGAAAAATGTGAGCACTGCTTGGCTGAAAAACAAAAAAGAATTTCGTTCCAGTCTCATCCTCCTTCAAGAAAGACAGAGTTACTTGAGTTGGTGCATTCAGATTTATGTGGTCCAATGAAGACAAGGACTTTGAGTGGTGCACTTTATTTTGCTACCTTTATTAATGATTGCTCAAGGAAACTTTGGGTCTACATCTTGAAGACTAAAGACCAAATGTTGGGTGTCTTTAAGTAGTTTCAGGCTTCAGTTGAAAAAGAAACTAGAAAGAAGCTGAAGTGTATTCGCACTGATAACGATGGTGAATATTGTGGACCGTTTGACGAATACTGCAAGTAATAGGGTATCAGACACTAGAAGACTCCTCTTAAGACTTCTGAGCTTAATGGTTTAGCAGAAAGGATGAACATGACCTTGATGGAAAGAGTCATATATTTGTTTTCTAAAGCAAAGTTGCCGAATTCCTTTTGGGGTGAGGCTTTGTTGACCGCCGCACATATTATTAATCTATCCCCTGCGGTTGCTTTGTAAAGTGATGTTCCAAACAAAGTTTGGTAATGGCAAGGATGTTTCCTATGACTACTTGAAAGTGTTTGGTTGCAAAACGTTTGTACATGTACCTAAAGATGAGAGGTCAAAATTAACTGTCAAGACAAGGTAGTGCATCTTCATTGGTTATGGCCTTGATAAGTTTGGTTACAGGCTATATGATCCAATTGAGAAGAAGGTCGTGAGAAGCTGTGATGTTATCTTCGTGGAGGATCAAACCATTGAAGATATTAATAAAGCGTAGAAGCTAAACCAAGTTCAGAAGGTTTAGTTAATCTTGATCAAATTCCTCATACAAATGCGGATGACGTTGGTGGGCTCAATGATGATGGTGATGCCCAGAACCATATTCCAGATCAGCATATTGATGGTGATGGTGATAACAATGCTAATGCTGATGAGGTAAATGCTCATACTCACGAAGTTGTGGACGAGTTAGATATTCCACTCAGGAGGTCCTCTAGACCTCGTACTCCTTCTTCCCATTATTCTCCAAATGAGTATGTATTACTCACTGATGGGAGAGAACCTGAATATTTTGCGGAGGCCATAGAAGATGAGCACAAGGATCAATGGATTGAAGCCATGCAAGATGAAATGCAATCTCTGCATGAGAACCATACTTATGAGTTGGTGAAATTGCCTAAGGGCATGGGAGCTTTGAAGAATAAGTGGGTGTTCAAAGTTAAAGCCGAAAAACATAGTTTGAAGCCCAGATACAAAGCTAGATTGGTTGTCAAGGGATTTGGTCAAAGGAAAGGTATTGACTTTAACAAAATATTTTCTCCTGTCGTGAAAATGTCCTCCATTCGGACAGTTCTTGGTTTGACTGTCAGTCTTGATTTGGAGATTGAGCAGATGGATGTGCTTTTCTTCACGGTGACTTAGAAGAAGAGATTTATATAGAACAACCTGAGGGCTTCAAGGCAAAAGGTAAAGAAAATCTTGTATGCAAACTTAATAAGAGTCTATATGGATTGAAGCAAGCTCCCAGACAGTGGTACAAGAAGTTTGAGTCTGTTATGGGGGAGCAAGGCTACAAGAAGACTTTTTCAGATCATTGTGTGTTTGTACAAAGATTTTCTGATGATGACTTTATCATCCTCTTGCTATATATGGATGATATGTTAATTGTGGGTAGGAATGCTTCCAAGATTGACGAGTTGAAAAAACAGTTGAATAAGTCTTTTGCAATGAAAGACTTGGGTCATGCCAAGCAGATTTTGGGAATGAGAATTACTCGTTCGAGAAACAAAAGAAAGCTTTACTTGTCACATGAGAAGTACATAAAACGTGTACTGGAGCGTTTCAATATGAAAAGTTCTAAGTTGGTTCGCACACCCCTTCCTGGTCATCTGAAGTTGAGCAAGAAGATGTGTCCTACAACAACGGAGGAAAAGAGAGAATGACCAAGATTCCTTATTCCTCTGTTGTCGGAAGTTTGATGTATGCAATGGTATGTACTCGATCAGATATTGCTCATGCAGTCGATGTTGTTGGAAGATTTCTCGAAAATCCAGGAAAAGAGCATTGGGAAGCTATAAAGTGGATACTCAGGTATCTAAGAGGAAGCTCACATGAATAATTATGTTTTGGAGGATCAAATCTAATTCTGAAGGGCTATATAGATTCTGATATGGCAGGTGACTTTGATAACAGAAAATCCACTACTGGATATTTGTTTACTTTTTCAAGGGGAGCTATATCATGACAGTCGAAGTTACAGAAGTGTGTCACACTATCTACAACTGAAGGGGAGTATATTGCGGCTACTAAAGCTGGCAAGGAGATGATATGGCTCAAGAGATTTCTTCAAGAACTTGGATTGCGACAGATGGAGTATGTTGTCTATTGCGACAATCAGAGTGCAATAGACCTGAGCAAAAACTTCATGTACCATGCGAGAACAAAACACATCGACGTAAGATATTATTGGATTCGTGAGCAAGTCGAGAACGAATCACTTCAAGTCAAAAAAATTAACATGAGTGAAAATCCTCTAGATATGTTGACCAAGGTAATACCAAGAGACAAGTTCGAGCTTTGCAAAGAACTTGTCGGCATGCGCTCAAACTAGAATCTCCGGTGTTACCTCGTTCAGGTGAATGAGACTGGAGGGGGAGATTTATGGGATCCATCCCACAAATCAAGGAAGATAATTTTCTTCCTTTGATTGGCAGCCACCATCTTTTCTTTTGCACTATCAAATATGGTAGGTTGTAGAAGAAAAAATGTCAAGATTGGTAGGCATATCAAATCTGCATGAGAGAAAAATGTAAAATGTAGTAGGCGTGAGGGAGTGAGGTTCTGCCTATAAAAGGAGAGCTTCGGCTCTCATTTCTTACACACCAAAAAAAATCTCAGACAACACATCTGAGTGAAAGATAGAGAGCAAGATATTCCATAGACTATAAGAAAATAGTCTGTGAAGAAAAATAGAGTGTGAGAGATATTGTTGTAAGGTGGAAAAAGCAAAAGAGTATTTTTTCTTTTGAGGGTGTAGTGGTCTTAGGAGTATTTGTACTCGTTACTACACAGTGTAAAATTTCTCGCTATAGTGATATTAGTTGCTCTTCTTGGCCGTGATTTTTTCCCTTATTCAGAAGGGTTTCCACATAAAATCTTGATGTCATTTTTGCTCCATTTTTATTCTTGCTGATTTAACCATAACTTAGTGGTCCGCATTTATCACTAATACCGTGAATATTATTTTTACGGGATTTATTCCCAATGGAGCAAAGAGGAACCGAGTATTAGACTTTGCAACATCTGCATAATTTGTTGTCTAGTTTTCTCTTCAAGACTTTGAGGGCTCATATGATATCTTCTTTACTAATACGTTTACCGCGACCATTACAAATAAATTTACATAGAATTTAAGTTATATACACTAAGAACACAAAATTCTGATATAAAATTTGATAGTCTAGTACTACAACTGATTAAGAAGAATAAAATACAAGAAAACTTCATTATCAAAGAGTTTATAATATGGAGATTAGCAAATCACTTTTGAGGAAACATCAATCTAAAAACCAAGCAAAAGAACTGCATTATACTACTCAGAGCAATTTGCCCGCTTTGGCCAATATTGAACAGAGTGGCACAAAAGAATGATACACAGAGTTAAATGGCATAGAAGAATGACACTCAGACTTAAAAAGAATTATCATCAACATTCAGAAAAGACTGCCCAATGCTTTGGCTTTGTCCCTTAGAATAAATTTCTGTATCTTCCCTGTTGAAGTTTTTGGGAGATCTTGAAATATGACGGTTCGAGGCGCCATGTAATGAGGCAAGTTATCCCTGCAGAAGTTGATAATTTCTTGATCAGTAATATTATTAAAACCATCCTTCAACTTCACAAATGCACAAGGTGTCTGTCCCCAGTAATTATCTGGTCGCGCGACTACTGCTGTTTCAAGAACTGCTGGATGACTATACAACACCCTTTCCACCTCTACTGTACTTATGTTTTCTCCACCAGAGATTACGATATCTTTCAATCTGTCCTTAACTTCAATATAGCCATCAGGATGTTTAACAGCCAAATCACCACTATGAAACCATCCACCTTTAAAAGCTTCTTCTGTTGCTTCCACATCTTTTAAGTATCCACTCATTACAGTGTTACCTCTAAACACAATTTCACCAATTGTCTTACCATCTTCTGGTACTTTTTTCATTGTGGTAGGATCCATTATATCCACTGACTCTGAACAAAGATGTTGCACACCTTGTCTTGCTTTTAGTTTGTACTTTTCATTTGGTGGCAAAGAATCCCACTCAGGCTTCCACAAACAATATGTACCTGGACCATATGTTTCTGTTAGTCCATATAAGTGATGTACTCGAAACCCCAGTTCCTCCATTTGAGATAGGATTTGTGGAGGTGGTGGTGAACCACCTGTCATTATGTTAACCTTGTGTGGAAGTGGTTTTCTGTCACTTTCGGGCGAATTCACAATCATGTTTAGAATAGTTGGTGCACCACTCAAATGTGTGACATTGTGCTCTACTATACTTTCAAATATGACTTTTGGAGAAACCTGTCTAAGGCAAATACTTGTGCCACCAAGTGCAGCTAGACCCCAAGTAAGACACCATCCGTTGCAGTGAAACGTTGGAACGGTCCAAAGGTAAACAGGCCATGAACTCATCTCATGAAGCATAAATGTAGCAATGGTATTGAGATATGCACCTCTGTGATTGTAAACAACTCCCTTTGGTCGCGACGTTGTTCCAGAAGTATAGTTAACGCTAATAGGGTCAAATTCACTTATCGGCCACCTTACAGCGAATTCAGTATTCCCACTTTCCAGGAGACTTTCATATTCATGAGTATTAGAGTTTGCCCCAGTAGGAGTAGAATTGTTGGATTCAGATATTACAACAACACGTGGTGGTATTACTTTTTCATTAGCAAGAATATCTATGGCTCCCTGAGCAAGTTGAAGCAAGTGCTGATCCACAAATATGACTTTTGCTTCTGAATGTTTTAGCAGTACTGATATCATAGCTGAATCATGACGTGTATTTAATGTACAAAGAACTGCGCCAGCCATTGGTACTGCAAAATGCAGCTCTTGCATTGCGTATACATTTCGGGCCACTGTTGCAACCTACATAAATAATTTTAAATCTATTGAAAATGGAAAAGTAAACCATAAAAATTCCCAACTCATTCTATTTATGACAACAAGAATCGTCAGTATACAGAGGATACACGAAGGAATTGGAGAAAATGGGATTAGATAAGTCATAATCAACTCATGTCCCATTAAAAGTTCTTGTCCATCACGTGTAAAATTAGAGAGTTAACTAAAAGGTCCCTTAAGTTTGGGGATAAGTCTATTTTCATCTCTTTTATTATCCTAGTTAAGTTTACCAAAATTGAGCATTTTTCATCCAACACATGAATCTCCCAAACTAATTACGTATTTAAAATTTATGAAAATATCTTAGATTTTCCATGTGGCCAAGCTAAATAAGGATCGCGATCGGATTCTTCTGGCCTAATTTCATTTTTCCCCCTCTCTGTCAAGGTTTATTTTTATTACTATTATTTTTCTTCCAATTTTAAAGTGATTCTTTTGCCTAGATTTTTATGTTTCTGCTGTGAGTAGTGCTAAATTTGGAGGAAAAATGATACTGCCTCCGTTCACTTTTACATTTTCTCCATGCTAAAAATATATTTTTGCTTTTATTTGTCCACTATGCTAAATCAAGAAAAAAATAATCTTTTTTCTTTTCTTGTTTTATTCTTAACATTAACTACTTATTCCCCAAATCATTTCCCAAGATTTTTTAGAAATATTATCATTATTATAGATAAAATTATAAAATATATATTTCATTTATTGTTTTTTAAAGGACGTAAAAAGAATATCTCGATCTACGTGACATGATATTTCCGTTATGGCTCTTGTTGGACATTTCTTATGCATACCATGCTTGTCAACTTAACAATGATAAAACTAGATCAAAATAGAGAAAGGCGTAAGAACTTAATAAAACATGTCTTGCTTCATGGAAGAACAAGAAGGTTGAAGCGTTTCAACAACACTTGATAAAAAAGTAACCGCATACATTAAATTATTTATTTTAAAAGTAAACAACGAAGGATCCTCCATAATAGTAATTAAATATTCTAGAATTACGTCTGGACGCACTTTTAATTAAGAAAATAATTGTAATATATGAATATAAATGTATTTATGTGTGCATGTCGGTTTGGATATAAAAAATTCATTATCAAATCAAATTAAACTAAATATACATTAGTAATTTTTGAAGTCGGTTTACTTTGATTTTCGTTCAAATTTTCTTTGTAATTAAGAGACCGCTATGTGCTGCTCCAAAAGCAATTAATCTTGTATTTTCAATATTGCTTCGTTGCTCTTTAGTCATCTTATATATGTTGTAACGTAAATAGTTAGAAAGAAACTTACCACATCACCACGACAAATCCCAAGCTCAGACAAAGCAGAAGCAAGCTTTATACACCGTGCATGTGTCTCTTCCCAAGTATACTTCACAGAAGGTCCATCAATGATAGAAGTTCTTCCTCTAAAAACATTTGCTGCTCTCTCCAAGAAACTTATGGGTGTTAATGGAACATAATTTGCAGAACATTTAAGCAGACCATCCATTGATCGCAATGGCTCAGATTGAAGATTCATTGAAAGCTGACACAAGTGGCGAGGCCTCTGAGTATTTGTGTGTTGAATTTGAACTGAATTGGTACTATAAATAAGATTTCGTGCCAATATTCCTGAGTGACTCATGCTGATGGTGATGGTTGAGAAGAAAAGTCAGAGGGAAGATTGAAGAGTGGCATGCGGAACCTTTCAGAACTAGTGACATATATTGGCAATTTGAAGATCATATAGAATTGACTTGAATTGAGTATTTCTTGTTTCTTCATCGTGTTGCCAATATCAAGTAATATAAACCGGCAATTTAAAGCACGAACGTGAACTGAGCGGATATGATGGGATTTCCAGCGAGCAGTCAACCTTTAAGTTTATCTATATTATAATTTCGTTTTACCATATAATCAAATGAATACACCTTTGAGTGAATAAACCTTTACATCACTATTTTTCTATCTGGATGGACATCTCCTTTTTAAGCAAAATGACGATATTCTGGAATACACTTAAATAGAGTAACAAATTACTATATTAGAAAGGTAGATCTCAGATTTGTCTTTGCTTGAAGTGGAAGCTAACAAACACAAACAGTTGCAAAAACGATAACGTACATTCACCAGAAAAGGAATATCATTTCAATAAAACAAATATAATACTATGAAGTAAGAACGAAAGCAAGAAATAAAGAAAGGAGGTCCACTACACATGGCTGAATAAAATAAAAACAAAACAATAAGTAAATGAAGAAGAAGATGAAGACATGCGTTCCACTAACCACTGAGAAAGAAGAATAAAAATAAGAAAGATCAAAGAAAGTATGCACCAAAATGGATATCACCACGAAGCAAAATTCCTTTAAATAATATGGACAGATCAAGAAGTGATCCTTTACAGGTTTTTATGCACAGGGCATAGACAGCAATCATGCATCAATTTTGAATTATTAACCAATGATAGATAATAAAAATTGTAGCAGCAAAATGCTAGAAAGTAGATTTAAACAAAATTGCTGCTGCTAAAAAAATAGGCCAAGTAGATCTCTGGACAGTGAACAATAATTTCTAACGATTTGCTGAGTATATTGCTGATTAGTCTAGAGCAGCTATAATTGCATCAACAACTTCTTGGGTAGTGCTATCCCCTCCAAGGTCCTTTGTCCTGACTTTTCCCTCTGCTATTACACGTTTTACAGCTGTTTCTAAACGATCAGCAAATGATGGAAATTCGAGATGTCTAAGCATCATTGCTGACGACAGAAGAAGTGCCACTGGATTTGCTTTCTTAAGCTTCAAAATCTTTTCATTGCCAACATTCCCAGCTGAAGCACCTTGCTCAAAAACTGCTTGATCAGTCCCAACACTTCCTGAGAAAATCACAGTCATACATTAAATCTCATAAGCAACCTAATGCTCAAGGAAGAAACACTGATAATATTCTAATTGTTCCCTGAGAGATGCTATAAATGATCTGTAGAATAGACAAGCACAAGGCACTTAATCTTTCTTCCAACAATGAAAAGTTAGATCAAGTACAAATGAGCATTTATTTACAGTGAGGTTTGAAAGAACATAACGATCTGTAATACATCCAAAAAATAAAAGGAAAAGAAAAAACCAACACGAATAAAGTAATTGAGCAGCAGTATCATTCCCTTGGAGCTAGTGCAACCTGGGTGGATGAAGTTAGGCAGCACGGAGGATACCTGCTTGGCCCTCACCAATATACCTACTCCGGGTGATGAACAGCGCAGTAGACAAGAGTTGGATCAGTGGCTGTACCCATTGGAAAAATGGACGGGAAACAGTCTGAATTTCACACATACACATTGCTGTTTCAATCCCCACATTCCAACATTATTGGCTTGTGATGTGACAAGGCTTTAGGTAGAGCATGCTGCTTTATCTTTTTAAAGAATTCACTATTCCATGGAGAATAGAAATATCCATTCCCAAAGCAGCAGATCTTTCTCCTTCCTTACAGCAAATAAATATGGTGGATCTACAGGTCCATCTCTTATGGAACTTTAAAAAAATCATAGATTTTGATGGCAAAGAAGCATTCAACTTTTCTAAGCAAACTCGAGAACATTGCAATCTCCACAAAAGAATGTGCTCAAGCTGAGCTAGGGCATCTTCTTCAAACCTTCCAAAATGCACCCTTAACGTTTGGTCAGCTTGAGCACATTCTTTTTCACCCAGATACACTCCACTTTCTTTTTATTCGACACTTGTCAACTGCATGCACTATTCTTTTCTATCATCTCTGTAATAAGGGAGGAGTAAATGTACTGACACCGGCATTGGCCCTGGTTCATCAATTAGTTGCACAATTGTTGTAGCCATCTCCTCTATTCCTTGGCTCTCCAGTATGCTGTGGACTGTGTGACTTCCTTTCCTGATTTGTCAGCCAGAGGCAGTTAATTTTTGTCACTCACCTCTATTCCTCAGCTCAAGCTAATCGTTAAGACTTTGGTCTGCATTCTTTATCCCCGAACTTCACTATCTTCAATGGCTGAGAAAAATCCCTAACGAAGATCATGCTTCTAAGTAGACCTCTATCTACACCTCCATTGGGTCAACATATGATTCACCTATACGAAAGCCAAAAAGTTTGTCTTCACCACATGGATCAGAGCCTAGAATTTTAATTCCTTTTATATGCTAGAGGCTGAAACGACTTATTCGTCTGTGGTTGAGCCTTACAAATTGGCCTTGGTTTCGTGCACCTACCTGCTTTCGTTTTTTTTTTTTTTGACAAGGTAAGATTTTATTTATTAAAGTACCAAGATGATACAAAAGCGAACAATCCAGCTGCTTTCCTTTTAAATGGAATTCTTTTTCTTGTGGCTGAGTCGGCCCAATTACAACAATCTCTCCAGACCCCACTTGTGGTATTATACTGGGTGGTTGTTGTGGTTGTTGTTGTTGTTTGAGTCGGCCCAATTACAACAACTTCAGTTGTTAGTGTTCCCCCTCTTCCCATCAGTGAGCAAAAGCTTCTGATCTGGCTGAGTTAATCTCAGTTTGAATTCCCCGCTTGTCACAAGTTTCTTGGCTCTTTATGGTTTTTTGATGAAGTTGCTTGGCTCTTTATAGTTTTAAGGGAAATTCGTAGTATTTACATAAGGCCATCTTTATTTGTTGAAAATGCATTTGACTGAACTCTCTAACGCCTCATCTTCTGCACCCAATTCATCGTCTTAGACAAATTGACACATGTATCTCCAATTGCTTGCATCAAATGTCAGCGTCACCGGAATTTCTTTTCCGGAGCCCTAACACAAATTCTAGCCTATTGAAGGTTTCTCGTGTTCCTTAAAACCTTGTTATGTTCCAAATAACCACCACAAACGCCCCCCGTCTATTCAGACAGGATATCCATCACAAGTGCAATGGAAGTCCCACCAGTGACTTGGTTTAGGATTAGGCTAATGACAGTGCGATCAGAGACCACTAGTCAAGGAAGAGCTTCTGACCTTCGAAATACCATTCACCCACCTTGACTCTCTGTAATAGCCTTCACAGGTAATCGGCAGAGGGAAAATGTGCTATTCATCTTGCTGATCCATATTCTAAGCCCATCTCTACACCTCCAGAACATGAGGCACCTCTGTATGTAAGCTCCGAATTTCAAATTAAACATTTATTAAGATGATTTGATCCTTAGCTACTGAAGTTTCTTCTATTGAATTCTATGATCCTCCTCCACTAATTTCCTATGTGACTTTAGCTCTCATTTCTAGCCAGCTACTGAGAGCAACAACCTCTCTTCTAACCTAATGTGCATAAGGTTTTTTTGCTACTTTTTTTCTGAGGAATCTTTTGCATTTAGGTTATGTCTTCCGAGCCTGAGCCCGCTATCTCTGGCATGATTATGTTCGACCTCCTTTGGCCTTGCACAGCTTGAATAAGAACATACTGAATAAGTCGTAGCTATAGTTGTAATCTCAATGTGCAAAGATTTCCCTGACCTTCTGATGCCAATCTGGTTGTACTGCAAGTCCAACGGATGATGCGCTTAAACAGTCATCCTGCTTATTCCTTTTCCTTTCAGTACCTTGAAACAGCTCGATCTTCTGTTACTGCAATTTACTACTTCTGTCTGCCAATAAAATATGAGTCTTCTATCCATTTAGAACATTTATTGGATCGATTGTCTGTAGTATAGCTAGACTTAAGTTACCAAGACAATCCATCTACAAAGAAGCTAGTTGTTTTGGCTGCTGGGAAGTTAACAGGTTTAGATCACCGGAACTCTATTTGATAAAATGTGAGTGACAGATTAGCCACCAAATTAAGGGTGTCTTAACTTAGTGAAATCTTAAGATCAAACTGTCATCTATAGACAAACAAAAGGCGGCTAATGCCATCGAAAATCAACAGCTTAGCATAATAGAGAGATGTAAATCATTCAAAATATGTCTGAAGGATTTACCTCCTGGCATGACTCCTGTTCCACCAGCTAAACCAGCAGCTGTATTTGCAATTAGGTTCCCGTAGAGGTTGGGTGTCACCTGCATGATTGCAATGGTTGAAGTTCAGCAACAAGCTTACCAGCTATGTAAAAATGAGGAGACAATTTAGAATTGGGCAGCTAATAACACACGAAAAGATTGTTTCTGCATTGATGCAGGAAAGCTGATGACTCTTAATCTACAGCAACCACAGTAAGAAAGGCAGGGAGGGTGATACCTACCTTTGCTAATCTTAAATTTTCCCATACATGCTTTCTCACTAATATCCTATATTTTGATAAGTAAGGTAAGCTTTTATAGATGTATAACCAGCAACAAGCATATGCTGGAAGCCTGGACATTGGACCAGTTACAAGCTTCTGTTAGTTGTAACAGAGTATATAAGGAGTTTAAAAAGTCAAACATGATCTCAACATCCTGAATAACATTTATATTTGCCATGTTATCCCAAAAAGATGGGAAAAGTATATATTTAAACTTAAGACTAAGTATATTCTGGCATTCCTCTCTCTCCAGGTAATCCACCAAATAGCTGCTGAGATAGCATTCCATAATCTAGTGTGAGTACCTCTCAGTGCCTTGACTGCAGAAATACCAAAACAGTTCCAGGCATAGCACAATTGAGGACAGAAGAGTGAGAAACATGTCCCACAGCTGACCAGTGATTCTACAATGCAAAAATAAATGATTTGCATCCCCTTCTCCGTAAGTTGCACCGAGTGAGGCACGCATTTCTTCTCACCAACCAAGCTTACTGATATCCTATTATTTTACAAGAAAATCAAAGAGGCCAGTCAAGGGAAACCCCAGGTGCAAGATTATCCAAGTACCTCGGTTGTAAATGAAGGAGAAAGGAAAAGACTTCAATATTTTTGCAGACCTTGTCATTTGGACTCTGTTATTTCATCACATCATTGGTCTTCGCAGTTACCAGTAAGAACACAAAATTAAGAAGTCAAAATAGATGCTAGAAACAGAGTGCCGAGATGCCCTTTGACTATTTAAGCAACCTAGTGACCATTCCTAACTTCCAATATTATTTGCTTATTATTAATCCATACACAAATACCATATGAACTAGTCTCATAGCACCTTTAAGCGAGTTTCAAACTTCAAAAATCAAGCAAATTATCCAATTGCACACAAACAGCAGATAGGACAAGCTCTCAGCAAACCCATCCTCTCCTCAAGGACTAAACTAATGGATGACATTTACCACTAGATTTCTTTTTGAAAATTTGAATGACACTGTTAGATATCAGATGTAAAAGAAGCTAGAATTTAAGGACGGTAGTAAAGAGAAAAGCCATGGAAGCATATCCCCATACCATGACATCAAACTGTTCTGGCCTTGAGACAAGTTGCATGCAGCAGTTATCCACAATAATCTCCTCGTACTGTATTTCTGGATGTTTAGTTGCAACTTCCCTACATGATTCTAGGAATAGACCATCTGCAAGTTTCATGATGTTGGCTTTGTGCACAGCTGTAACCTTCTTTCTTTTGTTTACATCAGCATACTCGAATGCAAATTTTGCTATACGCTCTGAACAATATTTTGTTATCACCTGGAAAAGGGAAAACGTGAAAGTATAGGATTAAAGCAAGTCGTGAAACAGGAGAACTTTACAGAGGAGTCGATATAATATGAGGAACCACAAAGGAAGACTGATAAAGAGAAAAAGAACAACTACATTTTTTAGAAGGATCAACAAGCAAAGAGTAACATTTAAACCATATATGCAGAAATTGGTAAAGTTACAAAATGAGAATTCATCTAACGAAATAATCACGCGCATCTTGCTAAACTAAGCCATTTCTCTAGCCTTTTAAAGTGACCAGGTAAAGGTAAGCTCTAACAGTGTAATTCTTCCTCATGCACAGACCACAATCAAACAGATCAGCTGCAGCTGACAGTGAATACACTTCACTCAAGATTACCTCATCTATCAAGGATATTTATATGATAATAATGTCAATGATATATAAAATGAAGAAGCAGCAAAGCTTCAGGAAATATGCACTCTCCAGCACAAGGATGGAGCACTAAGTATTTCCCAAAAAATGTGCCCCGTGTTGCCCAAAATGGGGCCTACCATACTAACCTACTAAGGAACCCGGTGCATTAGTGTGCACCCCGCAGTCCTACTCCTACATGGAGCCTTATGCATATAACCAGACTAAGGAGCCAGAACATGATTATGATCTTAAGTACTCGAGGCTATGTGCACATTCAGAACATGGCATTGCGGCATCCATTTAGCAATTTGAGAACTCGGAGTACCCAAATATATAAGATCCACCTACACCTGCAATTCTACTTTAGGTAGTAGATGACCCCTTTATTTGGATACAGTAAAGCTGGATACAAAAACAAGAACTATGCCTCAATCCAAACTATTTGGGGTTGGCTATATGAATCCTCAATATCATTCGCACCTCGTCATTTTTTTTACATCTTCTCACATAGGCAAAGGCAAGCAAAGATTATGAATCTAACAGACTCGCATTACTAACTAATATGAAATATTCTCAAAATGAAAAATTGCAGTACCTTAAGGCTCTCAACGACACCAGGAACAACCTCATGCTCAAGGCCAGCGTACTCTCCCTCAGTATTTTCCCTAATCACAACAATATCCACATCCTCATGCCGCGTAGGCAACCCTGGGAAAGTGAAACAATGCACAATAGAAGCGTACAGATCAAGCTCTTTCCTCATTTGCACATTCAACGAACTAACACCTCCGCCGACCGGTGTCTTTAGCCCTCCTTTTAGACAAACCTTATTCTTCTTAATCGAATCAATTACTTCCTCCGGCATACACCTCATATCACCGCGTACATCGTATCGCTCGAAGTAAACGGGTGCCTTCATTGCCTGCATCACTTGTTCCACTGAATCGGTTACCAGTGGACCAACGCCGTCGCCTGGGATCAGCGTGACGGCTCGTGGCGAGGCGTTAGTGGTGAAACAGCGATCCGTGGATTGTTGGATCAGTTTTTTTAGGATTGGGAAGGATATTCGAGCCATGATTTGATTTTGATTTGTGTTGAAATTTTTCAGTGCGATGCCTTTTGGTCAGTGATAAAAGCCATTAAAGGGCAAATACAAGAGTCCTAGTAGGCAATGAAAAAGAAAAAATTGGAATATTGAGAAGAAAGAAAGAAAGCGGAGATGCGCGCCACATTTTGCGTGAACCGCTGTAGAATAGCCGGTTTCGAGAATTTATCATATGACCAAACAGCATCTCATTCCATACCACTCTTGCTCAAACTAATATTTTCTCCAGAAGAAAAAAAAACTACATATTTTCTCCATTTCATTTTACCTTGCCACTATTAATCCTTTGCATAAAGAATACTTCGTCTTTTATTTTTACAAATGATACTTCTACATTTTTAATCAAAAAAAAAATTAAATTGTTCATTTACTTCTAACTGAATGATTTTAGTGTCACATAAATCTCATAATAATATGTTTAAAACCACCTACAACATAAATTAAAATGAAAAAAGTAATAGCTTATTATTTTATTGTAAATAATTAATCTTTCATATCTTGATAAAAAAAAAAAAAGTTTATAAAGCAAATCTAATATATCTCATCGCAACTTAATTATGAAAAGGTCCAAATTTATTCTTGTATTATCTCAAATTGCTCAATTTGTGACATTAGCAAATCATTAAAAAAGATAAATAACTGAAAAGAAAAACCAGTAACTCCTCCTTATTTTCAGCACTAGCATTTCATTCATTTCTATCTTATTAGGTTTGGCTTGTTTTAAGCAATTTTAAACACTTTTTAACTGTGTCAAACACTAAAAAAATCAAAAAAGAGCTTAAAAACTAATTTGACCAGCTTAAAAGCCAATCCAAACATTCTCTTAATTTCTTTAATGAAAATAATGGTTGGTTGATTTTAATTGCCCCTGATCAATGGTCAACTAGTTGGGTGAATTTGCATCTATACCCGCTTTCTGGGTCACGTTTTAACTTGTGCCCGCTTTGGGGAAAAAAATTGCAAGCGTACCCGCTTTTTCGCGTAACTTCAGCATACGGGGCTGAAGTAGCAAAGACAATCACGCAAAACTTCAGCATTCTAGTAGACGGGCCTGAAGTAACAAGTGTGCTGAAGTTTTTGTTTGTAATTGCTGAACTTAAGCATAGTAGCTGAAGTTTTGTCTATTTGCTGAAGTTGTTGTTTGTAATTGCACTAAATAAGCTGAAGCCTTTTGTCCTGGATTCATTAGTTTTGTCATTAAGCTTTTTCAAAAACTTCAGCAGAAGATGCTGAAATTATTTGGTTCATTTATAAAAACTTCAGCACTAAATAAGCTGAAGTTTTTTTTGTCCTGGACAAGCTTTTTCAAAAACGTCAGCAGAGATGCTGACGTTATTTAGTTCATTTGTAAAAACTTCAGCACTATATAAGCTGAATTTTTTGAAAAAACTTTCTAACATACTAGCCAAATTGAAACACTAGTAACTCATGGTTCAACTTTCTTTACACGGGATTATTATGGTGTCTGTACCCTGCTGGTGCAGAAGCTATATTGTAAAAACAAATAAAGGATGAGCAACTGAGAAAGGGAAATATACAATACAGAAAGCAAAAAGAAGAAGAAAGAGAGAGTGAGAAGCTTCATAAAACCCTCATGAACTTGATATACGAGTCACCAGGATTCAACATATATATGTATTACTATATATTCATAGCAACACCAACTACAGCAAAAGAAAGAAGAAGAAGAAGAAAACAAAGGAAGAGAAAGGGGGTTGAAGTTGTTTAAAAAGTAGGTACAAGTTAAAACTTTTTTAAAAAAAAAAGTATAGGTTAAAAAAATGTCTGGGATGCATATGTAGACATGCCGAATATTCTCACAATCTTCTTCCATGTACTATAAGCTAAATGGTAAATCATAGGAGTCATTAAACTTTCATGCAAGCACTTTAAAAAAAAATTGTAATAAAAGCATGCGTAACTTTTCAAAGCATAAATAGACAAGCCCTTGTACAACAATTTCATCGAAATTTTTTGCTTATCACCCATTCACTTGTTTCTACCAACACGCCTGATCATGTTCAATTATTGTGTCTGGAAAAAAGAAATCAGTTTTTGTCCTAACTTTCAAGACATAAATCTTGCAACAAAAGGGAATGTATAAAAGAAAAGTTTAATAGTTCACCGATGGAGCCGTGTGAGGGGCAGTAAGTGGGAATATTTGTTTTATGTAGCAACTTTGCATACAACTGGACAATAAGAAAGCTCAGCTAATTTTAATAACCCAAATAGCTAGGTGAACATGGATATATCTAGAAAACATTTGTGTCTTACAAGAAACAAATTGGGTCATCATTTCCTTGGCCAACGTCTGAATGCTGCAAAGATCGTTTATATTGTTTTCCACATTGTTTGTATCATGAGTCCATTCGCGTGGCATATTTGTTTACAAATTATCCAACATTTCACTAGTAATGATAGGAATAAAAGTCAGGCAGCTATTTTATCACCAATTGTATTGCATTAATTATACGTAGATTATCTTTTATACGGTATTCTATTATTTCATGTAAAATTTATACTGGAATATAATTATTTTGCTAATGCAACTAAGCAAAGACCCTTTTATTTGTAAACCCTATAGCATATCAAATGGCTGGTACGGTAAAGTGTTACTGTCCTCTTAGTTTATATGAATCCACCAAATTATAGAGTACCTGATCCTCTATGAGTTTCCACTAAGAGTACTAATTAAAACAGTAAGTAAAATGAGACACGGATTTTTTACGTGGAAAAATCGCAACTCAAGGGGACAAAAACCACGACCTACACTTGTAGGCTTTCAACTTCACTAACTTGTAAACACACTATTACAAGCCACTTTGTAATGACTCTATTACAAAGACTTCAACTCAACTAACTCGTGATACACTTATCACAAGCCACTTTTTCACTCACTAGTTACAAAGACTTTAACTTATGACTAACTCTAGTCACAACACAAGCTCAGAAAGTTTATGATTTTGAGTTTCCTAAAACAAAGCTTCTAAGAAAGCAAGATATGGAATACAATGAAGAACAAACAACAAGATTACAACTCAACTACAGACACACATAGACTCATTGTGGAACTAATCCTTAGTGGAGTTGTCTTCTTGTTCTTGACACACTAGTGACTTCAATGTTGGATGGGATCTTTAATGCTTGAGAGAATATTACTAAATGCTCAAGTGAATATCTTGTGTCTTGCACCATATTGTTATACTACCCCAAAGACATCCCAAGGATGATTTCAATTCTTGGTTGGTACACGCCTCTTCCCAATGGGAAGTGACTGTTGCATTGTCGCGTGTATAGTTGCAGGCAGTCACTTTCTGCAGTTGCTTTCCAGCTGTATAGCTGATTTGTACTTCTGTTAGAAAATCACCAAGGGATCAGGTCCGTGTCTTGTTCCTCTATTCTCTATACTTGCAGCAGTAACTATAGCTGGAGTTCAGGCTGGAATTCGTTCATTTGCAATATGTACCAAGTGTGTCAGGTTCCCTATCTAGTTCTTGATAGTGAGTTTGTTAGATCATCAAAACATAAGGCAAAGACGTTGAAAATGTTACACCCCTTTTTTACAAACCTCACTAACCCTCTTAAATTAATAAAGAGATTTCGCAAAGGTCGAAAGGGTTTTTCAATTTTGAAAGAGATAGTGTTCAAAAGGATTAACTAAGAGTCGCCATCTGACGTTGGTTTCGGTGTGCCAGGTCACCGTTTTTAAAAGAAAATAGTTTTTCCTTTTAAAACACTTCAGACTCTAAAACTAAGTCTGCAACAGAGATTTGGGTAAGGGAGTTCATTTGACTCGGGGAGAAGGTGTTAGGCACTCCCCTAGTTCCGTGAAGGTCACGGTTGCGTACTCGATCTAGTTGGCTTTTAAACATTCAAATTGAGGTAAAACACACAAAAATAAAATAAACACACAAGTGGCTCGAGGTTGTCCCCAACTAATAAAAGAAAAATAAAAATAAAAAAATAAAAATACTACAAGTTCTACTATCGGCCTCCAAATACAAATATTTCGGGGCATACCCCCGAATAAAATATATACAAATACTTCGGGGCATTCCCTGGATAAATTTAACTAAGGGGGACCTCTCGCCTCAAGAAGAAGCTAAAACACGAACATCCTAAAGGTTTGCCTACCCAAATATGGTCGGCCTAAGCATGCTACTAGCGGTAAGCGTTAAATAAATAAAAGGAAACTAAATAAAAGGAAAAATTCTAAATCATGCTCAAGTTCCTTGACTTTTTGTTTTATGTATTTGGCCAAGCTCAATTCCTAAGACATGTAAACAACTTAATTACTAATGGGCATGGCCTTTTCCCTTTTTCATACAGTCTAGTTTCATTCCAAACAAATATATTCCAAAATGACAAACGGAACACCTAAACATACAGACATCCAAGCATAAGAAATGGGAACAACAAAAACAGAATTAAAAAGGTGACTTAAAATATGGCACTGGTCATAATAGCTTTAGACTCAGAACTGACTTCCGCAAAATGAGAACATTACTCTTGAAATCTTTAGCAAAGGACAAATTCAAGACAACTTTCTATGAGAAAAGAATATGTGTATTAGCCCAGCAGAAGCATCACGTGAATTAGATTAATGTGCCATCATTTTTCTTAGTAAATTAACTTTTAATGATTAGCACAAATACAACACAATAGTTGTATAGAATTGGAGATCAGAATACGTTTTCTCTTTAGAAGTAAAAATAAAGTAAGTTCAAATATATAGTAAAATCATCTTACAGAAGGAAACTAAAGAACCAATGCTCATGAATAAAGTTCAAACCCAAAATTTTTAATTTATGAACTAAATCCAAAAACCAGAACTGAGTCGTATAATTAACTTGACGAACACATATAAAATCAACAAACAATTAAGAGAATGGACAGCAACATATTTCAATCACAACTACGAAAGTAACATTGCAAATAACAGAGAAGAGGAGAAAAGATGGACCTGAATTGATTTCAAATATATTTGAATCTCCAACGATTACAAGAATTCCGACTAAAGGAAGATGAAAAGCAGCAGCAACAAAATCGTGCAGGGACCGCGAACTAGTAACAAAATTTGAGCGGCACCGAAAAACTAAAGCTCGAACACGACCAGAAACACAAATTTCAATCAAAGACTCAAACCGGAATCACGGACTCGACGGACAGTACCAAAGAGATTCGAACATAGTGTAGGGAATTACTCTCCGGTAACTTCAACTCCACGAGAAGTTAAGACCCTAAGACATTCCGGCAACGGCGATGTAAGACGACAGTCACCGGAAAATTAAAAACCATACTAAGGTTGCCGAAAAAGAGTGCTAAAGCAAATACAAAAGATTCTGGATGACTACAATCACATCTCCGGCTAAATCTGAAAATTCCAGGGGGATCCAAACGAGTATCAGCAATCAAAGAGAGGAGGAAAGGAGCGGGAAGCAGTGGTGTTGGGTTTCCTGTGGATATCCAACTAGTCGTCGGCGATCAACTTCGGCGAGGCGGAGATGGCAGGGGAGATGGCTATAGTTTGGAGGTGATGGCCGTTCTTTTTAGGAGAAGGGGTCTGCCGCTAGCTTAGGGGTGTTCGTTCTCTTGGTCTAGGTATGTGGCTAAAGCTTAGGGTCTAGCTTGGAGAAGAAGGGTAACGGTTGGGAGGAGTGGACAGCGGCGAATATCAGGGTTCAGGGGTGTTCTCTAGGGTTCCTCCTCCTATTCTGTTAGTGAGTCGATAATTCTTATAGAGGAAGAAAATGTGTTAGAGCAAAATCGTGTGGTCCCTACTTGTGTGTAGTTGAGTGAAATTAACCAAGTGATCAAAATGTCATTATGCTCATTTTCCACAATGCAAAGAACAAGAGTCTAGAAAAAGCATCTCTGGCATGTCAAAACAATTCAAGGGCGTGGGCCCCACTTGAGAACAAAGGAGAAATTAGAGGCACGTGAATGAGACTTAAAAATTGGACAAAATTTGATTTTCTTATTTACATTCATTTCCTTCTTTTTTAAATCATTTTTCTCTTTCTTATAAACTAACAACCAAAATAGCAACATAAATACTGAAACCTAAAAACTTGAAATTGCTACTCACTTTAATTTTTTATTAAATACTCTTTAAAAGAACAATCTAAAATTAAAAAGAAGGCATATTTTGTAATAATTTTCTTGGCCAACAAGTACAAAACTTGTACTAAACTCTTTTGTAGTTTTCAATTATTTTTTAAAAGTAGGACAAACCCAAATAGCTAGACAGAATGGCAACTACTCAAAATAAGAAAAATATTCTTCGTAATTTTTATTTCTAAGAGAAAATGAAGTAAAAAAAAGGTTTAAATAGTTAAAATAGCACTGTTATACCTAAAACCAATATATAAGCACTAAATGGTGTAAACTTTTAGGGAGGGTAAAAAATTACATGTCTACAGCTGCCCCTCTTTGACTGGAAACACTAAGAGTTTTCAAACAAAGAATGACGAGACAGGTTTTTTGACCCGACCTTTATTTAGAGAGACCAAAAATTAAAATAATGGAGAATGTGACCGAGCCCTGGTATCTGAGATGCCTACATATCCTTGGCTATAAAGGAATCAAGCCACGTGTAGTTCAGAAGTAGGAAGAGCGACGGAGTTTACCGAGGTGGAGAGCCGATTGAGGTGTCGTCGAGGTTCTGGTCTGCGGTCTTGTTAAAGAAAATGAAAAAGACTAACTAAGTCTGTCAGCTACAAGATTCCTATCTATAAGTCTTTTGAAGGTTGATCTTGAGTTTTGAATGGTTCTTCATGCAAACTTTAGATTTGAACATTGACGCTTGCTAGTTGCAGGTGCTAGTTCATTCTTCTTCAGCTTTTTGGATCACGACAGTACATAGCTTATCTCTGCTTCTGTATTTCAGATACTTTTTTTTCTTTTATTCTGTATTGAGACTACTTCTGTTGGCCATCTTGGACTGTCGACTCGCATTTATGAGGTGAGCTTCTGCTACTTCTAACTTGAATTGAATTCTAAAATGACTTCCCTCGTTATTCAGGTGGGCGCCTGCTACTGACTTGAAATTTGAAGTAACTCTGAAAAGAATTTTCTCATTCTCCAGATGGGTTCTTGCAATCAAAACAACAAAACAAACAAAATTTTCTGTCCCAGTTTGCACTAGAAAGATTTGTGAGTTGTTAGCAAAATTACTTATGTTATTGGTGCAATGATGAGAGTAAAACTAAATACTCGACTAGGATGTGTGTATCCTAGGTATGAGCTCAAATGACTCAAACTAGGAAGTGTGTCTCCTAGGATAAAACTTGAGTGACTCAAACTAGGAAGTGCGTCTCCTAGGGTTAAAACTTGAATGAACCAAAAAATAGGAAGTGCGTCTTCTAGGGGTAAAATCTCAATTTAGGAAGTGTGTTTGTGACGACCTGGCCAGTCGTCTCATGAGTTACCACTCTGTTTTCCCCCATTTATACTTCTTTATGCTTTGTTTATCCATTTTATCTAGTATCGGGTTGGTCGGATCGAATCTGGAATGATTTTGGTAAGGTTTGAGACACTTAATCTCTTTTAAGGAAGTTAATTTGAAAAAGTTAACAGGATGTTGACTTATATGTTAGAGGGCTCGGATGTGAGTCCTGGTGGTTCAGTTAGCTTCGAAAGGTAATTTAGGACTTAGGAACATGATCGTAATGAGTTTTGGAGGTTCGAAGTAGATTTAGGCTTGAATTGGCGAAGTTGGTATTTTGGCGATTTCCGGTTGGTAGGCGAGATTTTGATATAGGGGTCGAAATGGAATTCCGAGAGTTGTAGTAGTTCCTTTGGGTCATTTGGGATGTGTGTGCAAAATTTCAGGTCATTCGGACGTGGTTTGGTTGGGTTTTTGATCAAAAGCGAAATTTGGAAGATTTTAGAAAGTTTGACTTGAATCCGATGCGTTTTGGGTGATTTGATATTGTTTGAGGTATTTTGATGATTGGAACAAGTTTGAACAAGGCATTAGGACATGTTTGTGCTTTTGGTTGAGGTCCCGAGGGCCTGGGATGATTTCGGATGGTTGACGGAAAGGTTTGAGACTTGTGAAGTTGTAGAATCTCAACTGCTTCTGGTATTTCCGCACCTGCGAATTGGGGACCGCACATGCGGAAGAGGAGCCGCAGAAGAGGATTATGGAGGAATCCTCAGGAACCGCAGATGCGGTAGTATGATCGCACTTGCGAAGGCGCAGGTGCGGAGAGTTGACCGCAGATGTGGATTGGTCCTTTTAAGTGAAGAGACGCAGAAGAGGTAATTTGGCCACATATATGGTACCGCAGAAGCGGGAATTGTGCTGCAGATGCGAAAATGTCTGGGCAGAAAGTATAAATTATGGCCTTCACCAATTTTAGCTAATTTCACCATTTTTATCTCAGCTTGGGAGCTTTTTGGACGATTTGGAAGAGTGATTTCAAGGGAACTTCATTGAGGTAAGGGATTTGGACCTAAAACTCGTTCCTATGCTATTACTTCATAGATTAGAGCTAGAAATTATGGAAATTAAAGGTAAAAATTGGGGACACTAGGGCTTGAAAACTTAGGCCTTTAATTGTGGATTTGAAGGACCATTTGGGGTCGGATTTCTAAACCTTTGATATGTATGAACTCGTGGTGAAATAAGGAATCTATTGATGTAAAAAATTATCGAATTCCAAGACGTGGGCCCGGGGGTCGGGTTTTGGTAATTTGGGATTTGTATAGTATTTTGATTATTTTCGCTTGGGCTTCGTTCCCTTAGCCTATTTTGACGTCTTCGTTTTGATTTTTGGATAGATTCGACGTGAGTGGAGGCTGATTCGAGGGGCAAAGGCATCACGAGCTGGAGATTCAACCGATTCGAGGTGAGTAATGATTGTAAATGATGTTCTGAGGGTTTGAAACCCCGGATTGCACACCGTAGTGCTATATTGAGGTGAGGCACACGATGGATGACGAGCGTGGGGTCGTGCACTGTTGGGGATTACGACTTAGTCAGTCCCGAATGACTATTTTACCGCGTATTTGACTGAAATCTATTTATTATCACCATGATTTGGGCTGAATGCCATATTTGGGCTTCGTGCCAACTATTTGAACCTTTTGGGGATTTTTATTGATATTTCCTCACTGTTTTGACTATATACTTGAACTCAGTCACTTTATTTTCCACTGTTTTTGTACTCAGCCATGTTTACTCAGTTTTAATACTTAAATGATATTTTTAAATGATGTTTTGGGCTGAGAAACACTGTTTTACTATTTTCCGAGTGGCTTGTGAGGATTTTGACTGAGTAAGGCCGAGGGCCTATGTTGTGAGGAAATATTTGATACTGATTATGTGGTCGAGGGCCAGAAATATGTACGCCATGAGGTGGCTTGATTGATATGAGGCCGAGGGCCTAGTGATTATGCCACGAGGTGGCTTGATATTGCACTTGGGTCGTAAGGGGCCCCTCTAGGAGTCTGTACACCCCCAGTGAGCGCGAGTACCCATTGTGATGTGAGATTGAGCCCAAGGGGCTGGTATTGTTCTGAGATGTTGCCCAAGGGGCGGTTTTGATTGATACAATGCCCAAGGGGCGAACCTTTACGTGTTTATTTTTCCTTAATTGCCTGTCAATTATATGCTTACTTGTTGAAAAAGGATTTTACTTATCTTTTAACTGGTTCACTATTTTTAAATGGTTTTACTGCTTCGTTATAAAATGCCTTGTGTCTTATGTGTTTTCTTGATTTCAGTCTTTATTTACATTTGTTACTCACTAAGTTGGAGTACTCACTTTACTCCCTACACCCTGTGTGCAGATTCAGGCATAGCTGGTTCCGCTCCCGAGTGCTGATCCCTCCAGCTTCAGGCGGACATTCGGAGTTCATGAGGTAGCTGTTGGCGTCCGCAGCCCCGTGTCTATACTCCTTTATCACTTTTATCTCTTTTCAGATAGTTGTACTAGTTTATTGACTTAGCATATTTGTATTATTACTTATAGATTCTCATGACTAGTGACACTTTGGTTAGGGCTGTGTATGGGTGTTCTTCCGCGTATTTATGTTATCATTGTTATTTCGGATTGTTTTATCATGTTTAGACCATTTCTTAAATGCTTAACTGTTAATAATTGGAAAATGGGAAGTGTCGCTAGCCTTGTCATCACGAGAGGCGCCATCACGACCGGATCCAGGTTAGGGTCATGACAGCGTCTCCTAAAATAAAATATAACCTAAAAGACGCAGACTAGAAAGTGCGTCTCCTAGGGGTAAAATCTTAATTTAGGAAGTGCGTCTCCTAAAACAAAATATATGACATGAAAGACCCGGACTAGGAAGTGCATATCCTAAGAATGAACTTAAATGACCCAAAATTAGGAAGTGCGTCTCCTAGGGGTAAAATCTAAATTTAGGAAGTGCGTCTCCTAAAACAAAAATATAACTTGAAAGACCCAGACTAGGAAGTGCGTCTCCTAGGGGTAAAACTTCAATGACTCGAACTAGGAAGTGCATCTCCTAGGAATGAACTTAAATGACCAAAAACTAGGAAGTGCATCTCCTAGGGGTAAAATCTCAATTTAGGAAGTGCGTCTCCTAAAACAAAAATATAACCTGAAAAACCCAGACTAGGAAGTGCATCTCCTAGGGGTGAAACTTCAATGACTCAAACTAGGAAGTGCGTCTCCTAGGAATGAACTTAAATGAAAAACTAGGAAGTATGTCTCCTAGGGGTAAAATCTCAATTTAGCAAGTGTGTCTCCTAAAACAAAATATATGACCTAAAAGACCCGGACTAGGAAGTGTGTCTCCTAGGGTGATGTGTGATCTTCTCAGTAGAAGTGGGGCATTACACTTGAAAAATTCAAGATTTGATATGAACATAGCCTTCATCCCTATTTCAGACAAAGAAAACTTGTGATTTTAAAACATGGTGGTTAGTTTGTGGCCTTGATTACGAGGGCGATTTCTCTTGCACTTGTCACGATCAACTTGGAAGACAATGCTTATTATCGGCCGACTGCTTTTCCGGACAACCCTTATCACAAGAAATATTCCTGATTTGTTCAAGTACAATATCTTATGCCTGATACATTGTACTTGTGTTCTAACATTCATCAAATCTTTGCATTTTACATTAATCCCAAAGAACATCTATTATCACCAACTCATTGCACACACTATTCTCCTATGTTTTATGCCATTTTGATGTGCTTTCGAGACTCGGCTTTGTGTGATTAAAAAGCTGGTAGCACATTTTGAAGTCATTTCTCACTTGTTTCAACAAAAACAGACTCAAATGGGACTCAATCAAAACAAGAGGAACAAAATAAGAAAAAAATGAGAAGAGATAGTATCTAACAAGAAAATATTTTTACCCAGGAAAAAGAACAAAGTAGAAACTAATCTGATTAGAAGGCCATCTCCACTGACCATGACATGCATTTTGGATTAAGCGGCATGATCTGTCAAGCGAGTCTAATCTTTAACTCTTGTTATGCCTCTAAGCTGTGAAACTGGGCTTTAGCGCTCCAATTGTCCTATTTGATCCACAATCCTCAGTCGACTTGTAATGCCCTGAAGGGTTTTCACCATCAAACCTATCTCATTTTGCTCTTTTTCTCAACTCATCGTCGTCTTACGATGCCCATGAGGGTTTTAACCGATAAGACTCTCTCATTTTATCATTTTCTCTCTTTGTGCTGAAAACAAAGGTATTACCCATGATGCATGAAGATCATACTTTCACCATATATTTGATTTGGCATCCTCAAAGATTGGTCGGAAGGTCTTTCTTTGAACCGTAATGTAGGCGTTTGGACAGGGTTGGAAAGAAATGGTGGCATGAAGGCTCAAAATAATTTAAGATGAAAGGGTTCAAAATTACAACTTTTGGAATCAGATCTTTTGGCTAAAATTAAAACTTCTGCCCCAGTTTCTTGGAGTTTAGGGAATTGTTTTTTGATTTTTGCTTTTTGTTTGGATTTTCGCTTTGATGGGATTTCTAAGAAAAACTTCCCCACTCTTGACTTTAGGGATTATGAAATATTTTATTTGGTGTGACCGAACCGTAAGGCTGCCTACGTATCTTGAGGTGACAAGAATCAGGTCGAAGGTAGTTCAAACACAAAGTTGGTTTGTTTTGTTTTTTCCCCTCCTTTTTCTATATTTTTTTCTTTTTTTTCTTTTTCTCTTTCCCTTTTTTTTCTTTCTTCTTTTTCTCCTTTTCTTTTCTAGTTTCTAACTCTATATCTGATTCCAAAAGAGGGATATAAAATAAAATAAATTAGGGCTCAAAAGGGGTAGCGAAAGATAAAAGTGTTTGGGTAGCAGAACAAAATACCTTCGTCATACCAAACTTTCAAAATGCCAAGTACAAATATGCAATTGAAGGTAAGCAAAGAAATCATACACAATATCTATCGATGGCATCAATACAAACAAAAAGTCCCGACGGGCAATACCTTTGTCCCCATGAATGATCCTTGCCAGTTCGAAGCAGACTTGATCCAAACTTATCTTGATGTGGAAGAATGCATTTCAGCGCTGACTGATCTACCTCAAATTGCTTGAGAGATATTCCCTTGTTGTATTCTCTCATCAATCTCGTGATTTTCCAGACTAACTACCTCAGTTTCACTCAATTCAAGCTTCAGGTTATCTTAGAAGGCGTGAATCTTTACTTGTTTCCTCAAATGCATCCTTTTATCATATTTAAAACTGTATCATTGCTTAGACTAACTTTCATGACCTGGCCAAGAATTATGCGTGCATGTCATGTTACTAGAGTCAGGATGAAAACAACTATAAAAGGAAAAGTGACCTAAACAAAAACTTAACAGAAAACAGGAGATTGCATTAGACAAATGGTGAAAAGGGTTTGAACAAAACAAGCAAAATAGACATGGGTTACAACCTTGGAACAATCCTAAATAACACTAGACGAGTTACTACAACTAAATGGAATAGGCAAAATTAGAAGAAGAAGGGTTTGAGCCACAAGACAATATCCAGATTACAACCCTAAAATAACCCAGACAACAGAAATGACAACAAAATAAACCACCAAAACTCCTCCTCGCCTATCCAAGAAAGGAGTGTCTTTCCAATTACCAGGCTCGACATCTTAGCCACTGGGTTGCACATCAAAATTACTAGGACCTTCACTAATTTCCATCACGTTGACCTTAGCAAATAGCTTTTGGGTCCCTTTTGTCAACTCGTCCTTAAGATCAACCTCTGGAACCAAGACTGATAGTGCTGAAAACATTGCGGTAAGTGGCTCTCCAAGGGATTCAAAAGTGTTCTTATATTCCTTTTCCACACAAATCATGCCCACCACATACGTCTCATTATGAACAAGCAATGGACTTTGGCTAGTATCTGTTGCAATTGGATTTTGCACGGTAATGTCACATGCATCAATAAGCTTCTGGACTGCTCTTTTCAGATGCCAATACTTTTCTATGTTGTGCCCCGGGGCATTAGAGCAATATGAGCACCTTTGAGAAAAATCAAAATTCTTTGGAAGGAGTTTCAACATTTTTATCTGAATCGGCTTCAACATGTCCAATTGCCTCAGCCTTTGGAAGAAACTGGCATATAATTCTCCAATAGGAGTGAAAGACTTTTCTCTTTGTTGTTTCCTTCTCATTTTGTACTCCGTCCTTGGTTGGAACCTCTTTCAGGTAGGGGTTTTATATGCTTGTAGAGGTGGTTAAGACATTTGTTGAGGCGGTGCAAGCCGTTTGCGGGTTTTGTGGGTGTGGAGCATATGGCGGTGCATTGTGGATAGAGTGTTGGGGAGGTAAGGTATGACTTTAGGGATTTTGTGGAGGAAAGTAGCATTGGGGAGGATTATTTAAAGTACGAGGATGGTCGGTATTGAGGCTGAAAGCGTTTAGCAGGAATGCCCACTGGATCTTGTCGTTGGTTGGGCTCGACAACATCTTTTCTATCAATCGGAGGACTGATCCCAACAACTTGTTCGTTCCATCTGAAGCAAAACTCCATAAAGCCTTCCTTGGGTTTCTTTTCCATCTGAGATAGGGAAGAGCGGTCTGGGATAATGTCTACATTGTACTGATAGTGCCGAACAAAATCTTGAGCCAAGTCACCCATGCATGCCACTTACTAGCGTCTTGGAGGGTGTACCACTCCAGAGCTGGCCCACTCAGACTGAAATACGCCATTAATACTTCATCTTTCCCGCAAACACTTATCATTTCACTGCAATAACCCCTCATATGGGCTACTGGATCTCCACGCCCATCATATAAATTATGCTTTGGCATTTTAGACCCTTTTAGCTTTTTGGATATCTCATCCTGCTCCACTGTATTAGTAGGCTTTGTAGTTTCATGGGGAGGCTCAAAATGAAGAGCGTAAAAGTATGGACCCAAGACCTTGAAAATTGGTTCCGGAGCATAATGTTGGACATTTGGAGCTTGGAACACAGTCTCACTGGAGGATCGAGGAAGAGTAGCTTGTGGATGATCTACAAAAACACGAGTGGTCAATGGAGCGGGATATGATGTGCTTTTGAGGGGTGGAGTGTGAAAAGGTTGTGGGGATATATCAGCAGTAGTGGGAACCTGAGCTTGTGATAGTAGTGGGATAGTTGCAGGGTTTTCAGGGTATTTAGTGGGCAATGAAGATGGAGGATGCCCCCTGATCCAAGACTGATACATTTTTACCATCTATTGTTTCAACCTTTGGACCTCCTCTTTCAATTCAGACTCCGACTCCACAAACTCCCTTGGTGGGTCTACAACCCCAGTGTCTGTTTCTTTGCTAGCCATGGCTACTTGCTCTTTGACCCTGTGTTGTATGGAAGAATCGCCAAAGTGCCACAAACTAACCACCCTCTGTTATGATAACAATGAAAGTAACAAAGAGGAGCAAAACAAAGCCAATATGTCAATGTTAGCGCATTTATCATATAGAAATATCACATTGCGTGCAATGCTTCTAGCAATAATTAACGGTTCTAGAATGACTTCGAGGGTACGAAGGTCATATGACATCATCCCAATTTCACTCATCTTGCCCCATTTTCTTCTTCATCTTCCTTTCCAACACCGCTTGGTTTTTCATTTCTTTCCCCCTCTTTTCTTTCTGATTATCGCTCTTTTCTTCCCTTTCATTTCTCGCGTCCCACAACTTCATTCTTTCTTTTTTATTTTCTTTTTTTTTCTTTTTTTTTGTTTTGTTTTTGTTTTTAATGAGATTCGATCAAAGCCTATGTAGGTTGCCTACGTATCATGTCCCTCATGAATCAGATCAAGCGTAGTTCTGGAAAAGTAATGGACAAAATAAACTAAAAAACAAAAATCATTTTGAATTTTTCATTTAAATTTTTTGGTTTTTCAAATACAAAATGGGAAGTAATATAACAAAAGACTCGATATTACTGTACAAGATTAGAAAGTAAAGGATAACATGAATGACAGACTCAAAACATAAAAGTATCTTTAAGTAGCTCCTGAATGCAGTGGTCCTGGGTATTTGTCATGCTCGAGCTCTGGTAAATGAATCTATACTTGAATGAGAAAAATAAGACCAAACAGATTAAATGACTGAAGACACTATGTAAGGCCACGACACGTTCTATTGGACACATGCAAGGCATGATAAGCATGATTAAGGCTATTTTTGCAAAAAGGCTTATGTAGCCAAAAGTGACTGAAAATGCAAAACTCAAGAAGGAAACACCTCATAAAGGCCTATATGGCCTTAAACATCAAGGCATCATAACCTCTGAAGTTACTTTGCAAAAATAACCTTATTTTGCATAAATGGCCTACAACAACAACAACAACGACCCAGTATAATCCCACAAGTGGGGTCTGGGGAGGGTAATATGTACGCAGACCTTACCCCTACCCCGAAGGGTAGAGAGGCTGTTTCTAGGAGACCCTCAGCTCAAAAAGCAATAGGAGATGATATATTAGTACCATAAAAATGCATAATAAAAATAACAACAATATATAAGAGATATGAAATATGAAATACAGAATACGAAATGGCCTATGTGGCCGAAAATTTGCAGAAATGGCCTATGTGGCCGAAAATGGCTAAGCATGCAAATTCAACAGGAATGGACCTTAAACAAATAGGACACCTTGTTGTAGACTTAGGACCTAAGGCATGGGTAATTGAACCACTTCTGCGAAAATGATCCCATTTTGCAAAAATGGCCGATATGGCCGAACGTGGCTATACACGCAAGATTTGGCTAAGACCCCGCAAAGCTAAGAACTTAAGACTCACTAGGAAGACCGGACCCTATGTGGGATGCCTACGTATCCCGCCCCGAAAGACGAGAATTAAATATGCGTAGTTCGGGAAAATTGGACATGGGAGAAATTTTTTTAAAAAATGCAACTAATTTGGAAAAACTATATTTTTTGTCTTTTTGAAAAATGGTGGAAAATGTAAAATCTTTTTGGATTTTTTTTCTTTTTTTTTGTTTTGATATTTTTTGGAAAATAATGGAAAAGTGCAAAATCTTTTTGAATTTTTAATTTTCATTTTTTTGTCTTTGTTCTTGAAAAAGTTGTGAAAGAAAATCGTAACTGGGCCCTACTTGCTTCATTTTTATACTTCACCTTCTTTCCCAAACATCAATCCGCCAAATGACCTTTCTACCAGCAAAGATGCAACATGTATCATATAGGGATAATTTAATGTCTTTTTGGGCCACAAGCCCATTTTGACAAAATTTGGATAGGCCTCCTACAAAGGGACATGGTACCTAAGACCGAGCCCTGCTAGGTCTAAATGACATGATGCAAATAAAAATGACCTAAAGGTTGACCTAAGTTTAGGGTTCACTAATAAGGCAAATCAGGGGAGCGTATGGTCGATGGTGGTTGCTCAAGCTTTCCACCTACTCCATACATCCGCCGGCCCTCCCCTCATAAAATAAGGGTGACTCAACAAAGAGTTCGTGCATGCAATGCGTACTCCGAGACTTGTTGCAGAAAGAAGACCCATGCTTATGCAAATGATGACAGTTTTAAAGCAGTAAACACATAAGGAAAAACGATAAAAAAATAACCAACAAAATATGAAATAAGACAAAACTAAATAAACAAAGCAAATAAAGAAAACAAACACCTCAACTGAATATCCTAAAAACCAACAAGATCAAGTATCAGCTCGAACCTGCAACTCGCCAGCAGAGTCGCCAGAGATGTCACACCCATTTTTTACAAACCTCACTAACCCTCTTAAATTAATAAAAAGATTTCTCAAAGCTCGAATGGGTTTTTCAATTTTGAAAGTGACAAAAGATAGTGTTCAAAAGGATTAACTAAGAGTCGCCACCTGACGTTGGTTTCGGTGTGCCAGGTCACCATTTTTTTTAAATGATTTTTCCTTTTAAAACGCTTCAGACTCTAAAACTAAGTCTACACCAGAGATTTGGGTAAGGGGGTTCATTTGACTCGGGGAGAAGAGGTTAGGCACTCCCCAAGTCCCGTGAAGGTCACACGTACTCGATCTAGTTGGCTCTTAAAACTTTCAAATTGATGTAAAACACACGGAAATAAAAAAAACACACAAGAGGCTCGAGGTTGTCCCAACCTAATAAAAGAAAAATGAAAATAAAAAATAAAAATACTACGATTTCTACTATCGGCCTCCAAATACAAATACTTAGGGGCATTCCCCGGATAAATTTAACTAAGGGGGACATCTCGCCTCAAGAAGAAGCTAAAACACGAACATCCTAAAGGTTTGCCTACCCAAATGTGGCGGCCTAAGCATGCTACTAGCGGTAAGCGTTAAATAATAAAAGGAAACTAAATAAAAGGGAAAAGTCTAAATCATGCTCAAGTTCTCTTGACTTTTTGTTTTATGTATTTGGCCAAGCTCAATTCCTAAGACATGTAAACTACTTAATTACTAATGGGCATGGCCTTTTCTCTTTTTCATACAATCTTGTTTCATTCCAAACAAATATATCCCAAAATGACAAACGGAACCCCTAAACATACAGGCATCCAAGCATAAGAAATGGGAACAACAAAAATAGAATTAAAAAGGTGACTTAAAATATGGCACTGGCCATAATAGCTTTAGACTCGGAACTGACTTTCACAAAATGAGCACTTTACTCTTGAAATCTTTAGCAAAGGACAAATTCAAAACAACTTTCTATGAGAAAAGAATATGTGTGTCAACCCAGCAGCAGCATCACATGAATTAGATTAATGTGCCATCATTTTTCTTAGTAAATTAACTTTTAATGTTTAGCACTAATCCAACACAATAGTTGTATAGAATTGGAGATCAGATTATGTTTTCTCTTTAGAAGTAAAAACAAAGTAAGTTCAAATATATAGTAAAAGCATCTTACAGAAGGAAACTAAAGAACCAATGCTCATGAATAAAGTTTAAACCCAAAATTTTTAATTTATGAACTGAATCCAAAAACTAGAACTGAGTCGTATAATAAATTTGACGAACACATATAAAATCAAAAAACAATTAAAAGAATAGGCCAACAACATATTTCAATCACAACCACGAAAGTAATATCGCAAATAAAAGAGAAGAGGAGAAAAGATGGACCTGAATTGATTTCAAATATATTTGAATCTCCGACGATTACAAGAATTCTGACTAAAGGAAGATGAAAAGCAGCAACAACAAAATCGTGCAGGGACCGCGAACCAGTACCAAAATTTGAGCGGCGCCGGAAAACTAGAGCTTGAACACGACCGGAAACTCAAATTTCAATCAAAGACTCAAACCGGAATCACGAACTCGACGGGACAGTACCAAAGAGATTTGAACCTAGTGCAGAGAATTACTCTCCGGTAACTTCAACTCCACGAGAAGTTAAGACCCTAATACAGTCCGGCAGCAGCGATGCAAGACGACAGTCATCGAAACATTAAAAACCATACTAAGGTTGCCGGAAAGGAGTGCTAAAGCAAATATAAAAGCTCCTGGATGACTACAATCACATATCCGGCTAAATCTGAAAATCCCAGCGAGATCCAAATGAATATCAGAAATCAAAGAGAGGAGGAAAGGAGCGGGAAGCAGTGGTGTTGGGTTTCCTGTGGATATACAACCTGTCGCTGACGATCAACTTCGGCGAGGCGGAGATGGCTGTAGTTTGGAGGAGATGGTCGTTCCTTTTAGGTGAAGGGGTATGCCGCTAACTTAGGGGTGTTCTCTTGGTCTAGGTCTGTGGCTGAAGCTTAGGGTCTAGCTTGGAGAAGAAGGGTCATGGCTGGGAGGAGTGGACAACAACGGATCTCAGGGTTCAGGAGTGTTCTCTAGGGTTCCTCCTCCTATTCTGTTAGTGAGTCGGTAGTTCTTATAGAGGAAGAAAATGTGTGAGAGAAAAATCATGTGGTCCCTACTCGTGTGTAGCTGAGTGGAATTAACTAAGTGATCAAAATGCCATTATGCTCATTTTCCACAATGCAAAGAACAAGAGTCCAAAAAAGCATCTCTGGCATGTCAAAACAATTCAAGGGGTGGGCCCCACTTGAAAACAAAGGAGAAATTAGAGGCACGTGAATGAGACTTAAAAATTGGACAAAATTTGATTTTCTTATTTACATTCATTTCCTTCATTTTCAAATCATTTTTCTCTTTCTTATAAACTAACAACCAAAACAGCAACATAAATACTGATAAACCTAAAAACTTGAAATTGCTACTCACTTTAATTTTTTATTAAACACTCTATAAAAGAGCATTCTAAAATTAAAAGAAGGCATATTTTGTAATAATTTTTTTGGCCAACAAGTAAAGAACTTGTACTAAACCCTTTTGTAGTTTTTAATTTTTTTTTAAAAAGTAGGACAAACCAAAATAGCTAGACAAAATGCCAACTACTCAAAATAAGAAAAAAATTCGTAATTTTTATTTCTAAGAGAAAATAAAGTTAAAAAAGGTTTAAATAGTTAAAATAGCATTGTTAGACCTAAAACCAATATATAAGCACTAAATGATGTAAATTTTGGGGAGGTTCAAAAATTACATGTCTACAGAAAACCTATCAATTTTTTCATTTTTGATGATGACAAACTTAGACATTGATAACATATATTTTGAGTAGAGATAAACAGGAACTTCAGAAGTTCCCCCTGACTTTATGCTTCCCCCTTAATTATATCCCCGATTTCTTTATGCTTCCCCCCTAATCAGATCCCATGTTTCAATTCCAATTATACTTGCCCCTTTTGGCATCATTAAAAAGACACAAGCAGGCAAACAACATAAAGAAGTCTAACATAGCCAACCCATGCCACATATGTGCACACAACATGATAGAAAAGAGAAGCAAAAGGAAAACAGCATTGTGCAAGCAAAAGGAAGAGTTGTTTCATTGATATGAAAATGGACTGATTAAACAGGAGTAGTAGCGGTGAAATCCAACATGCCATAAAAAACAAACAAAAAGAAAACAACAGCCACAAAACATTAGAACAGAAGACAACTGGTCACTGAGAGGTTTCTAAGGGGCAGTAGAAGAGGGAGACTTGGAGAAGGAGGCAGCAAGGGTTTTGAGAACCAGGCCCATACGGGCATTTGCAGATAGTTGTTGTTCAAGCAATTTTGCGCGAAGCTCATCATTTTCCTTGGTCAAGCAGGCAACTTCTTCATGGGAAGAATTAACAGAACCAGGTGCCCCAACAACTTGACTAAGCTAAGTTTCCAGTATGGCATTCTGAGCCCTCAACCTCCTGATCTCTTCAGTAGCAGTATTTTGAGCATTAATCAGCTAAAATAGTCGAGGTGCTGCCACCAACCTTTTCTACACACTCACACTCTTCCAGAGTGATTTTGGAGAAGGTTTGCTTGTGGGTGCCCACTTTGGGATCGGCCAAAGGAACCTTGTAGAACTGAAACACTCGAGTGAGGATAAAGCCATATGGAAGCCCGTGATTGCCACCTTTAAAGTTTGCCACCTTTTGCATGTGTTCTATCATGATTGTTGGCATATTGATCTGGGCAAACTCATCAAAAGCCTCCATTAAGACCAGATCGGACCTTGAAGCGATAGACCGCCTATCAACACGAGGTAAGAGCACCTTATTGACCAGCTCAAAGAGAAGCTGATACTCAGGAAGTAGTACATTTTTATGTATCTGTTCCCCCTGCTAAATAACTTGCTCTTTCATAATATCTCTCATAAAATTAGCTCTACAAGTACCCTTGACTGAGGACATCCCTTCACATGGAACTTGGAGAACTTCCCCCAAAGCTAAAGCGCCAAGCACAATGTTTATTCCATTTACTAGCACACAGATGTGGTCCCCCTCAACAGTGAAAAGAGATGCTTAGAAGTTTTGTACTGCATCTTCGTACACTTTAAGCACATCCTCTTGAAACAAATGATCCCATTATTGAAATTCCACCATCTCCAGAACTTGCCTCATACATGCCATCTCTGAGATTGTAGGGTCAAACATACGACCCCACAAGACTTTCTGAGTTCTCAATCTCTCCTGCCAAAGACCACTGTCACTAGGTATGGTCTTCATAGAACCAGGTCCCTTCCTTCATCAGACTTCCCTTTCTGGCTTGCAACCCCACAGTATCTCCTTCAGACATAGCTTGCTCAACTACAACCTTCTTAGACTTACTGCTACCCTTCACAGATATTCCATTTTGTTTCTCAATAGGGACCTCACTGGGTGGAATGGATTTCAAGGGACCTCACTGGGTGGAATGGATTCTAAGGGCTTAGGATAAACAAGAGGTTCCTGGGTTGTTTCAACTAGAAGAGAATTAGGTTCTCCAACAGGTTCTTTTGTGACTGTTTCATGGACTGGAGACTCAAAGAGTAACAAACTTCTTTCATCCCCTAGGAATGGAGTTTCTTCCCCTGAGACTCAGACAAAAGGGAGGCTCCTTCAGTCAAAAGACTCTCAGTAGCAATAGCCATGATCAGGATCATCCTTAGAGATCTCTGACACCTGAGAGGTAACACTTTCTGAGTGTTCTTTGGTGAGATCAGAAGAAGGAGGAGACATGGAGTTTTCAACACATGGTAAGGTTTTTTTGGTGAGATCAGAAGAAGGGGGAGACATGGGGTTTTCAACACATGGAAGGGTGACAGAGTTTGAAGGAGAAGGAAAGGTGATAGGAGATGAGGAGGAAACAGGTGTGGGTGCAGTGGTATTAGGGATAGTGGAAGAGTGGGTTTTTGGGTGTGATATTAAGGAAGATGGCGAAGTGGGAGTGGTGTTGATGGCAGGAGAAGGAAGAGACTGTTCGTTTGCCATTGTAAAAGGATTTGGTAGAGAAATTTGAGTGAGAGAGAAGGGAAGAGAAGATCACAGAGATACAGAGGAGATGAAGGTTCAGGACTACTAAGAGAGAGAGAGCTTTATGGGAAGAAGGGCTAATAATGAGAGGGTAGAGGAACGAGTTCTAAAGGATTTTGAAACAACGATAGATTTGTGGGAATACGTAACGTGCAGAGGAGGTGAAAGAATTTTAAATATAAGACGTGATATGCAGACTCTGAAAAGTCGAATGATGTGGCAGTTGAATTAATTTTGTTAACGTTTTTGAAAAAGCATGCGAAACACACATTACTACTAACCTGTGGCACAGGAACCTGGTTCCTAACCAGTTTTTGTAAAAGATTTTTGCAGCTCTTTTTCACAGTTCAACATTGCACCTTTAGCTTCTATGATCGTCATGCATGTTTACGTAGGTTTAATTAACTCAAGTGCCATCCTATTTCTCTCAAAGTGTTCCCTACTTACAACTTTTGTGAAGGTGTCTGCAATTTGATCTTCTGTGCAGCAAAATCTCATACAAATAAGTCCATTTTCCACATTATCTCTGAGACAATGGTATCTTCCATCAATGTGTTTGGTTCTCTTGTGATGGACCGGGTTTTTTGCCATGTTAAGAGCGTTTGCTTCAGCTTTTGAGAAAGCCACTGGGTTGTGTTTCCTTGTAACCCATGAGATTTAGCATGATCTAATAGAATGAGTCATTCCAGATGTGCTCTTCTTGACCACCAGATAACTTTGTTTCTTTCAAATTGATGCAGTTCCTCTTGCATTGCTGTAATCCAATCAGCATCCTTCAAAGCTTCCTTGATATTTTTGGGTTCTATATGGGACATAAATATAGAGAAGACTAGGGAATTTTTGGCTTTTGGTCTTGTCTGAATCCAGAATCAAGGGGGTGATTATGTTATCAAGTGCATGGGAGCTTTTGTGTTTCCAATTGGAGACTTAAGTTTGATTAGTAGAGGAACTGGGTAAATTAAGTGGATTTCCCTACACTCTTTATTCTGCTACTTGTAAAGTGCCTTGCACTGCATCTCCAACTCTTTCTTCAACTTTAGTGGTAGTAATTGAAGTACCAGGTTCCTCTTGAGAAGTGGAAGAGGATGTTGCATTGTCTTCACCTGTCTCCTTCATCTGACTCATCAAAGCAGCCTTGCCATTTGAAATATAAGATATTTCCCCAGGAACCAAAAGTGGTTCATTATCTTGATCATCACTGTTTCTTCCCTTGTTAGAGGAGGGTGTCTCGTTGAATAGCACATGTACACTTTCTTCCACACATTGTGTCCTTTTGTTGTAGACTTTGTAAGCTTTGCTTTGAGAGGAGTATCCCAGAAATATTCCTTCATCACTTTTTGTATCAAACTTCCCAAGTTGGTCCTTCCCATTGTTGAGAACATAGAATTTGCATCCTTTGGTTCTCAGATGAGTTATCTTTGGTTTTGTTTAGGAGGTACCTGATCATACACCTGTTCACCAAGTAGCAAACAGTGTTTATTGCTTCTGCCTAGAAATTTTTTGGCGATTCCATTGTCAATGAGCATTGTCTGTGCCATGTCTTCCAAAGTTCTGTTCTTTTTTTTTTCAACAACATCATTCTGTTGTGGAGTCCTTGGTGATGAGAAGTTGTGAGTGATCCCATTTTCATTACAAAACTCATCAAATTTGGCGTTGTCAAATTCTATCCCCTGGTCAGATCTGATGCATGTTACCTTCAATTCCATCTTCACTTGGATCTTCTTGACAAGGCCACAAATACCTCGAAAGTCTCATCCTTTGTTCTATAAAACAGTGTCCAAGTGAATCTTGAATTTGGCAGACCACGAACCAGGTCCTTCTGAATCAAATTATTCAGAAGTGAGAAACATGCATGCCCCAATCTTCTATGCCAAAGTACTACTTCATCATTAACTAACTTCAAGCAACTCATATCACCAGCTTGTAGAGATTCAAAGTCAGTAACGCAGATGTTCTTATATCTTTTGGCTACTAAGACCACTTCGCCAGTTACCAGATTGGTAACTGTGCACACTTTTGATAAGAACTCTACTTTGTTTCCTTTATCACATATTTGAGAAACACCCAAGAGACTGTACTTCAGGCTATCCACATAGTACACGTTCTCAATTGAGTGTGAAAGAGACTTTCTAATTTTTCCAACACCGAAAATGTACCCTTTTTTTAATTTTCAAAGGATACATTCCCTTCCTACAGGGCTTTCAGTGAGAGAAAATCCATGGTGTTTCCATTGTAGTCCGCTTCCTCTCACTATTCCCTACACATATAAATTATGGGTTAGATTTAGGAACCCAAACTAGTTTGGGTCCCTTGTAATGAAAAAAAGGGATGAATAAGAGCTTTTCTAGTCCATGTAAGCAATATTCGTTTTTTGTAAGTGGTACCTGATCCCTCTTTAGTAGTCACTTTTTCAGCAAACACTTTATTTTTCTGTATAGATTGAACTCTAGCCTAGCAATTTTCTTTGAAGTGCCCATTGTTCCCATAGTGGGTACAAAACCAGTTATCAGGAACTGTGACGTACTTACTGTGAGGGTTGTAAGGAGTTTTCTCCTTTTGAAACCCGATTCCTTGCATGTTTCCACTATTGTTGAAGTACATGGCAGTGACAACATCCAATGACCAGGTCCACTTGAGAGATTTCTCAAGATCAATTTTTACTTTCTTCAATTCAGCTTGAAGCTGTCTATTTTTATCGAGTTCACCACATAGACTAGTTCTCACATCATTTAATTCTTTTTCAAGTTTGATGTGTGTCTCACTAGCTACTCCCTTCTCTTTTTCAATACTTACATGCTTATGTTCAGATTTGAGTCCCTCAATGGTTTCCTCTAGATTTGTGATAACCACCAAAAAGTCATCCCTTTCTTGCTTAGTATCAGCAATTTTCCGTTCTAGGGCATTCTTTTCTTTGCTTAAGTTTTTTATGGTTTCCTTTAAGTCAACAACCATTATCATTAAGTCATATCTCTCATTTTCTACACTATTTATTTTTTCAGTTAGAGCTTCCTTTTCTTTTTCAAGATTAGCTACGGTCTCATTTAAATCTACCACACAGACCACCAGATCATCTCTAGATTGTCCAACATCTCCTAGCTCTATGATCAGGGCTTCCTTATCATTATCAAGACTATAATATGCATCAATTAAAATATTTTCTAGAGATATCAATTTCTTAGAAGAGTAGGACTTCAGATTTCTCTGAACATCCCTGAAATTTACCTCATCACTTTCATCCTCTTCATCGTCATCAAATTGAGCCATCAATGCAAACAATGAGTCATATTCCTTTGCTTTAGTTTCACTGCCATCATGAAGCTATTTTCTGCATCTGGTTCCCCTTCTGATTCACTAGAGGAGTCTCCCCAAGCAGCAAGAGCTTGCTTCACAACATTGTTAGCTGCACTTTTTCGGCTGAATCATTTTTCAGGAATCGGGTTCCTTTTTGCTGCTTTGTCAGAGTTTTGTTTGTAATGCTCCCGTTTCAGAAGTGGGCAATCTTTGATGAAATGCCCTGGCTTTCCGCACTTGTGACAAAGATCATAGTTTCTTGGGTTGCTTGTGCTACCTCTCTTAGGTATACCACCATTTCTTCTAACCATCTTTTGAAATCTTTTAGCGAGATATGCCATATCACTATCTTCTTCACTTGAGTCATTGTTTTCAGCCTTGAGCACCAGGTTCTTCTCCTTCTTCGGCTCTCTTCTTTCACTATCTTTCTGTCTTTTCATCTCGTATGTCTTCAGATTTTCAATCAGCTCATCCATGATTAGATTTTGTAAATCTTTAGCTTCGGTGATAACATTCACCTTACTCTCCCAAGAGCCAGGTAGAACACTGAGAACTTTCCTTACAAGCTTGTTTCTTAGAATAACTTCTCTAAGTGAATGAAGCTCATTTATGATAGATGTGAATCTAGTGTGCATATCTTGTATAGACTTATCATCCTTCATCCTGAAGAGCTAATACTCGGTGGTGAGCATGTCAATCTTTGACTGTTTAACCTGAGTAGTTCCTTCATGTGCCATTTACAATGCTTCCCATATTTCCTTGGCAGAATCACATGCTGAGATTCTATTGTACTCATTAGGTCCTATACCACATGCCAAGATTTTCTTGGCACAAAATTTCTTTTCTACAACTTTTCTGTCAATATCGCTGCACTCTTTTCTGCTTTTCGGCACCATTGGTCCAGTTTCTCCAGGCTTATTCATAGGAACATATGGACCATACCAAATGATGTCCCACAGCTCTGAGTTTTCAACCATTATAAAATCATGCATACGAGTCTTCCACCAGCCGTAATACTAACAATTGAATCTAGGGGGTCTATAGGTTGATTGTCCTTCCTCAAAGTTAGGTGGAGCAGCCATTGAGATCCTTTCTAGGTGTTAACCTTTTAGAAAGAACCTGCTCTGATACCAATTGTTAGTTTATACAAATCCACCAAATAGAGTACCTGGTCCTCTATGAGTTTTCACTAAGAGTACTAATTAAAACAGTAAGTAAAATGAGACACGAGATTTTTACGTGGAAAAATCCCTACTCAAGAGGACAAAAAATACGACCTACACTTGTAGGCTTTCAACTTCACTAACTTGTAAACACACTATTACAAGCCACTTTGTAATGACTCTATTACAAAGACTTCAACTCAACTAACTCGTGATACACTTATCACAAGCCATTTTTTCACTTACTAGTTACAAAGACTTTAACTTATGATGCACTCTAGTCACAACACAAACTCAGAAAGTTTATGATTTTGAGTTTCCTAAAACAAAGCTTCTAAGAAAGCAAGATATGGAATACAATGAAGAACAAACAACAAGATTACAACTCAACTACGGACACACATAGACTCATTGTGGAACTAATCCTTAGTGGAGTTGTCTTCTTGTTCTTGACACACTAGTGACTTCAATGTTGGATGGGATTTTTAATGCTTGAGAGAATATTACTAAATGCTCAAGTGAATATCTTGTGTCTTGCACCATATTATTATACTACCCCAAAGACATCCCAAGGATGATTTCAATTCTTGGTTGGTACACGCCTCTTCCCAATGGGAAGTGACTGCTGCACTGTTGCGTGTATAGTTGCAGGCAGTCACTTTCTGCAGTTGCATTCTAGCTATATAGTTGACTTGTACTTTTGTTAGAGAATCACCAAGGGATCAGGTCCCTGTCTTGTTCCTTTATTCTATATACTTGCAGCAGTAACTATAGCTGGAGTTTAGGCTGGAATTCGTTCAATTGCAATATGTACCAAGTGTGTCAGGTTCCCTATCTGGTTCTTGACAGTAAGTTTGTTTGGTCATCAAAACATAAGGCAAAGCCTTTGAAAATCCATCATGTCTTAGTTTGTACAATTCATGTTCTCGCCCTCAATCTTAGAGATGCAAGTTCGTTCAGTTATTCATGGGAAAGGCTTTTTCAAGCCAGGTTTTGGGAGTTTGATGAATCTGAGTCTATCTCTTAGATTCATCCATGCAGTCACGGATGGAGCTCAATTTGGGGTAAAACTTGAGAGAAGAAGATAGGTGCAGAAAATAAGACAAATGAATTATGTATATCACAAAATGTAATTACATGGGTATATGTACTACTAATTTAACTATAGTTCTAACAACTTAATCATGGTCAGCTGGGACCCACCACTAACTAAAATGTAGCTTAACTACTTAACCACCTATTAACCGCTTATTCTTTACACCCCCCCTCAAGTTGAAAGGTGCAAAATGTTGAGCACTCCAAGATTGCCCAAAAGAAATGTATGTTGTGAGTGGCCAAGCCCCTTAGTCAACAAATTAGCCTCTTGATCCTTAGTCCCACAAAGTAAGGCTTGAGCACACTTTGTTTAATCTTGTCACGCACAAAATGGCAATCGATCTCTATGTATTTAGTACATTCATGAAAGATAGGATTAACTGATATTTGTATTGCAACCTTGCTTTCACAATAAACATTCACAGGTTGCTTGATAGTCACTCCAAGCTCAACAAATAGCCCTAACAACCATACAATTTCTGTTGTTACTGTTGCTGGACTTCGATACTCTGCTTCTGCGTAGCTTCTTGACACAGTATGTTGATTTTTTAATTTCCAAGATATGAGTGAATCACCAAATTTGATCAAGTATCCAGTGACTGATCTGCGTGTGTTTGGACAACTTGCCCAATCAACATTACAAGAAGCAGGTCAAGCTATCTTCATTAGATCTGCTTAGAAATATTCTCATCCCTGGCTTTTCTTTAATGTATCTGATAACTCTCACAACTGCATCCCAATGATACTTTTTGGGCTCTTGCATGAATTGACTAAGAGTTTTCACTACAAACACAATATTTGGACTAGTAATGGTAAGGTAAATCAGCCTACCAATCAGTCGTTAGTATTCACTTACATCAGGCAGTACTTCATCACCTGCAACCCCAGTGTGTCTATCAAATTCAGCTAAACTGAACTTTTGATTGAGGTCAATTGGAGTGGATACAGGCTTGGCACCACATAAGCCTAAATAAGAGATCAGCTGAAGACACTATTTTTCTCTGATTCAACAGAATTACACTCTTGGATCTCAACACTTCAATTTCCAGAAAGTATTTAAGATCACCAAGATCTTTGACCTTAAATTGTTGATGAAGCACATCCTTAGTCTCATTGATGAACTGTGTGCTGTTTCCAGCTATCGACAAGTCATCAACATATATCAATACTGCCACAAAGTCTTCTTCTTTTTTCTTAGTGAACAAGGAGTAATCATGAAGACTTGGAACATAACCTACAACTATTAGAGCCTCACTAAGCTTAATATTCCACTGCCTCAAAGCTTGTTTTAGACCATATAATGAATTCAGTAGTCTACAAACCTTTGTCTCCCCCTGTTTCATGAAACTTTGAGGAAGTTCCATATACACTTCCTCATACAAATCTTCTTGTAAGAATGCATTATATAAATCCATTTGTGAAATATTCCAACCTCTAGAAGCAGCAAGAGCAATAACATACCTCACAGTTACCATCTTGGTAACCGGTGAGAACGTTTTATTGTAATCCAAACATTCTCTTTGGCTATACCCCTTGGCAACTAGTCTGACCTTAAACCTTTCTACCTATCCACTACCCTTATACTTGATCTTATATACTCATTTGGCCCCAATGGCCTTTTTTCCTTTTGGTAGGTTAACAATACTCCAGGTTTTGTTATCTTCTAGTGCTTTGATCTCTATTTCCATTGCCTCAATCCACCTTTTGTCCTTTGAAGCCTCAATGAAGGTCCTTGGCTCAGCCAATGTGGAAATGTTAGTTAGGAAGCTCATGCTGTTACACCCCATGTTTTCATACATGAAAATACACCATGAGTAAATTGATATAAGCTCGTGAATGAGATTATTTTTGAGTTTTTAAGTATTATGTTATTTCAAACAAGTTATAACTAAATTCGTGAAGGTGAGAGGGTAAGAAAATCAAAGAAAATAAATTTTCATCCAAGTTTGGCATGTTGGGATAGAATTCGAGCCGAGCGTTGATACCCGATATTTATGGACTAGTGTCATGCGAGGTACCACATGACCATAATAGTAAGGTGTATAAGGTATGTGAAAAATGAGTAATATTTTAAGTAAGTGGAAATAATTCTTAATTTTGCGGGTAATTTATTAATTATCGGGTAACGGAATATTACCTAATTAATTGAGGATATATTTGGATAAGATTAACCAAATAAATTAAGCTAATTAAGTAATTTTGGATAAAGTTTGAGAAAAAAATGTGGCTGCCCATTTATATAACATTATGACTCTTATATAGTGCTTGAAAGGTGGCAAAGACTTAGTATATTATGAGACATTAGTCATTAAAGTGGGCCAACTCAATTTGACAAAGAAATAAACTTCCTTCGGTTCCAAAATGAAAAAATGGGAAGTGCATGTTAGGTAGGTAGGGAATATTTAATGAGAATTCAACCAAATTTTACACCAAAGACACATCCAAATTCTTAAAAATCATATTATACCATACCAGATGTCGTTTTCAAGCTTTTAAGCTTCTTGTCTTTGTTCTTTACTGAATAATTTCAAAAGCAAGCATACTTTTAAGGGAGTTATTGAATCTTCACCTTCTTTTACTATACTTTCCAATCCAACTTAAAAGATGTCAGTATGCTCTTATTCAATTATACTCATTTATGAGTCCTCCAACTTTGTGCAACCAACAATGTTACTCAACTGCCCGTGAAGAGTGAGTTTTGTTCATTTGCCAGTGTACCAAGGATAGTTGGTTGTTGGATGCTTAATACAGTGCTCCTTATTTGTTATTTGATTCAAGAGTAAACCTTTGCATTTAGGAAATTCATTAAATCTTCAGTGATCTTCTTTGTTAATACTTCACGCATGCACGCCTCTCTAATGTAAAGAGAAGTACATCTATCAAACTTTAAAAACGGATCTTCAATAATTCAAACCAGATTTCATAAGCAACGTAAGATCTTGCAATTATAAAGGAGTACGGTGCAATATTTCTAAGAGAATCGGCTTAGGTATGTTAAGGCTAAGCTCTTCTTTCATTTGACATGATCTTGTTATTACATTCATATCCCGGAATTTACCTATATTTTGCTAATCTCGCAAATTGCGTATATTTTCCTAGTATTGTAGGATATAATATTCTCCTTATCGGGACTTCAAATCTAGTTGAGTATTTCCTTCTTTCAGTCAAGAGAGCAGAGAAGTTACATATATATAGTATTAAAAGTATTTTCATTACCATTGAGCTATAATCGATGGGCAGGCCCCTATTGGGCAACCTCTGATCAGATGCTAAGATATATACTGAGCCTATTGTGGCCAAGCGCATATGAGCGAGCCATGTTGGCCGAGATACATAGCCTAGTATGACCGAGTGCTTATGAGCGAGCCTACTATGCCAGAGCAGTTATATATATAACGATATATATATATATATATATATATATATATCCAAGCCTTATAGGGTCGGACATCTATTTTACTTACTATATTAAGAGAGTTGAGTCGGTATCAGCAGGTAAGCATATCTTCAGATTATCTTTGACTTCCAGCTACTTGCAGTTATTTTATTATCAATTCAGTTTCAGCTTTCAGTATATTGCCTTACATACTCGGTACATTATTTCGTACTGACGTCCCTTTTGCCTGGGGATGCTCTATTTCATGCCCGCAGGTCCCGATAGACAGGTCGAGAGCCCTCCAAGTAGGCTATCAGCTCAGCGGAAGATGTTGGTGCGCTCCATTTTGCTTCAGAGTTACGTGTTTGGTTAGTATGATTTAGACGTATATTGTTTGGTATGGCAGGACTCTGTCCCAACCTTTATGACATTTATGTACTATTAGAGGCTTGTAGACATATGTCGTGTACGTGAAAGATTGTACAGCCTTATCGGCCTATGTTTTGAGTTTATAAATGATTATGTTAGCCTATTAGACCTGTATGTCACGTGTATATGATGATGTAATAAGAAAAATACGTTATGTTGATACTCGGTTGAGTAAGGTATCAGGTGCCCGTCGCGGTCCATCGCTCTGGGTCATGACACATGCATTTGTCTGTCAACTTTGCATAAGATAAGTAGTTGGACATTGGATATGAGGATCCATGTCCCTTCTTGGTGGTCACTTAATCTTGTAGCCATAAGGGCTCCTTTGAAGCTCATTTGGACTTCCTTATTTCATTGTTTTACAACTCTACAATTGGTGGGAGAATGACATCATTTAACAATGTTTATTGTTGTTGTGTAGGTATTAACAGCTCTGCATCATCTGGACTTGAATCAGCAACTCTAGTTTCAGGTATGTCAACATTGTTATCCTCTGCAACTACTGGTAGGTCCTTCTCAACATGAGCATTTCATTCTACAACTTCTTCACTTCCTCCAATGTCAACTGTTGTATGTGCATCATGACATCTTGGCTCAGCAGACTCCTCTGGGCTATCATCTCCAATTCTCTCAAGCTGCAAATCTGCATTATTGGAAGGATGTCACAAACACATCAGTTGTTGTGTGTTCTTCTGCAATGTGAGTTTGGGGTGCAGGTTTGACAAATGGAAAGATATGCTCCTTGAATACTACATCTCTGTAAACAAAGAAACAGTTAGTAGACAGATCCATTAGCCTATAGCCCTTCTGTGTTTCTGCATATCCCAGAAGTACAACTGCCCTCGCTCTTGGTGAGAATTTATCTTCTTTAATCATATTGGTAGCATAACAAAGACATCCAAACACCTTGAGATAAACTAAGTAAGGTGGCTTGTTATGTAGAGCTTCATATGGATTCCTGCCGTTTAACAAAAAACGGGTAAACTATTTATCACATGGACTGCTGCTTTAACACATTCACCCCAAAATCTTGTAGGGACACTAGCTTGAAACTTCATTACTCTTGTTGTGTCTAGGATATGTCTGTGTTTTGTCTCGACTACTCCATTTTGTTGTGGAGTGTATACACAGCTGCTCTGGTGAATTATCCCATAAGCATCTGTAGACATGTAATTTTTGACCCTCCCCAAGATTTTACATATTTTTAGCGTAAAATATTTAGTTTATGTTTAATATCGTTATTTTAAATAGTTTTGACTCTTTTACTTTATTTTTATAAAAAAAATAAAAATTACAAAAAAAATATTTTTCATCTTTAGGTTAAAGTCAATTAGTATATTTATATTTATAGTATTATAACATTTGAAAATACAAAAAATAAATTAGTTTCACTTTTAGTATTTATTTTTATATTAGTTTAGAGTGATTTTTACATTTTATACATTGTACTATTTGGTCTTCCTAGCCTAGATTCAAACCCAAAAGACATGGTTCAACTCAATTCCCTAAATCCAAGCCCAATTACTCTTAGCCCATAGATCCAAGCCCAATTACCCTTAGCTCATAGATCCAAGCCCAATACCCATTAAACTCTAACACTTTAAAAGGACCCTTCTTCTACATCTTAATACCTAGACCTAGCTATGACAAAAAACAATTCCTACAACTCTAGGCTAAAGCGGCAGACTTTGGGATTGGTTGAACGAAAAAGAGAAAAAAAGGGGTAACCAAAATTCCTAGCTGCTGATCCATCACACAACACCTCTTCTTATTTTATACATATATACACACACATAGTCACGTATTGCCAGATCACTTTCACTTGTTTCTAATCGAAGTCAAATTGCAAATCCATCTTCTGCTAATTGCTTCTTTATAATCTCTAAACTCGACAAATTTTAGTCTCGATTCGATCTCTTAACTTTTGCAGTAGAGGAATTGCAGTGTCTCATCCCATCCCTTCAGCCGCCGCAAACTCTTTCTCGATTTTGGTCTTCAATTTCGAGACAGAGATTTACGTTTTCGCTGTTTTGGACATTTCTGATTTTCTCTTGATACATTCACACAAATGGAAGACAACAATGGTGAGAGTACGAGAGTAAGAGGGAGGCAGCGAATTTAAGTCTAAAAAAAGCCGAGTGAACAGTAGCTTCGAGGAGTGGTTTTGAGTTTTCCGGTGTCGATTCGAGGTTCCGGTTTGTAATTTCGGTGTTTCGATCCAAGGATTGTTGCTTTCTTAGCCCGATTGATTTGCAATTTTGAGCTTTGTTCATCAATAAAAGATCCATTTCTCAATTTTTATTCTCATTTCATTGTGTTATGATAGCTTGGTGCGCGTGTTGGTCGATTTGTGATTCTACGTTGTTTGAGTAACATATCTTAGTTTTCCTTTAAATTGTTTAATTAGTTTTATTTCGATTGTGATGCATGTAGTCTTAGGTTCTTGAACAAATGCTTTTAATTGGGTAAATAAAAAATTAGAGTTGTTTCTTTCTTGGCAAGGAATAATAATGGGTCATCTTGAACCATAAGGAATCTGGCCAAATAATAGGACATGTAAGCTAGCCAATTTGACCCTAATAATATCCCGCCCATAAATTTGGCATCCCAACAATCTCAAAGATTAAGAAAATAATTTAAATGCGCTAGTTGCTTTAGGCGCGTTATAATAAAATTATCATAGTTACGGGTACGGTTCCCGTGACGTAGTTGTGATATGTAATCCCCAATTCGGGGTGTACATTTCATGTGACCCGATCATAACAACTTTTAATAATAATTAAATAAACATGTCGCGAATCGCGGGTGCATTTCATGTAGCGCAGTTTGCGGTGTGTTGCAAATGGCAAGTGTACGATAATCGTAACTTGTTCAAGAAAAATTTCATAAATCCTAAAAAGCAGTTCTAAATCATTAAAAGCGGTTAGAGAGTTAAAAATGCACAATAGGTTTAAAACATGTAATAAATCAGATAATGAAATCAATTATTAATAGTTGAGCGACCGTGCTAAAATTACGGAACCCGGGAATGCCTAACACCTTCTCCCGGGTTAACTGAATTCCTTACCTGGTCTTCTGTGTTCGCAGACAAAAAATAGAGTCAATTTCCTTGATTTGGGATTTCAAAATAAACCGATGACTTGGAACACCATTAATTATTCCAAGTGGCGACTCTGAAATAAATAATTAATCCTATTTCGATTAATGTCATTTTAATTGGAAAAGCTCCCTTATACCGCCCCCAGGTGATAAAAAGGAGGTGTGATAGCTCTTGCGACTTTATTGGGGAACGAACCCAGAATCTCTGGTTAAGGGTTCAAGAATTCGAGCTTAGAATAATTGTTATAGTTGACTTTATTTATTATCTGGTTTTATTCACATGTTTGGGCCTAATGTGCTAAATGTTGCTTTTTACCGCTTTGATATTATTGAACTGTATATAAATTGTTACGAATCCCTCCTCTCTTTAAGTCTTTTAAATCATTTGAGAAGGGTGCACTTCGTGTAGCTTCTCTTCTGTTAGAGTCATATCCCAATTTTAGAATGAGGTTCAGACAAGTTGCAAAGCCGGTGAAGCTTCTGTATTCCCGATATGCTGCCCCCTTCGGCTCGAGCTGTCCGCTCGGGTAAGCCAGGCCTAGAACAAATGAACCTAGGTTTTCAAACCTAGTATAACAAAACCTCATGCCGGATCCCTAGTAGGAACACTTGTTTGCATCACGTGCATTTGACTTTGGGGACTCAACACAGGGGTTGGATCCGTCTAGGACAGGTGCACCCAAATTCAAAAGACCATCCTGATGCATTTTATTTGCTGCTTGCGCATTTATTTGACTCGGATTGCATGTTGACCGGCTTCTAGAATAAGGGAGAGAAAATTGAGAAAAACTAAATTGAGGTGAGAGAGAGAAAATTACCCGCATGTGAAAAATCTGGTGTCCAAAATACCTCGAAACTCTGACGAAATTTTCAGAAAAAAAGAAAAAAAAGCTATCTCAAAAAGTTTGTGTTTTCTGTTGCGTCAAATTTGACCGAACTACACAAGTTTGATTCTCATCGGATGTGAGATACGTATGCAACCCTCATCGGGTCCAACTCCATTTTTTCAAAAAATAACCCAAAAATATGAAGTGTCGTTGTTTTGTCATAAATAAGCTAGATGATGCCGTTCTTGTCCGAAATAGCCAAAATGCTCCAAAAGGGCGCCGGAAGGCTGCTTTTGCAAGAATAGCCACCTAAGGTTCTTTTCGAATTTGGTTGATTAGAAAACACAACCCTAAAAATTTTCTCTCTTGAGGTGCTGAGGGGCTGTATTCGCAAAAGTGTTTTGTTTCAAATTGTGATTTTCGAAAACTGGTATTTTTCTGTTGAGTCAAAGTGAATCACAGTCTTGTAATCAATCACTTAAAATAAATATGCAGGATGAGCACGATTGAAAATGAACCTTTCACAGTCCTTCGAGGAGATCCCGTTAGAGCTCCATATGTGGTGGAATGATCTGGGGAAAGTCAGTAGAAAAACCGTGATAAAAGCTTTGGGCGGTCTTGTTGGTCTTCTGAATATTAAGCCGAGGAAGGGTATAATTGAGACTCTGATACCCTTTTGGGACCCAACACATAATGTGTTCCATTTTGCTGATTTTGAGCTAACTCCTACGCTGTAAGAAATAACGGGCTATGCTGGTTTTAGTGGGAATCTCAGAAATCAATAACCGGTGGCACCTAGAACAGTGACTCCCTATAAGTTTCTGGATCTTTTAAGCATCAGTCGGGAAGTTCAAGACGGAAATTTGGCTAAGGGATTCTGCACATTCTACTTCTTGTACTGGCGTTACGGGAATCCCCGCAGTTTTGAGATGCCAGATACCGGTCTTACTCATTCGGGGAACAAAGACAAGTGGGAAGCTCGGGCGGGGACTGGCTTTTATAGTGGCATTCCTGGGTGTTTTGATTTGTCCAAGAAAGGATGGAAACATAGAATTGGGGCTTGTGGGAATAGCCGACTTCATGACCAAAAAGGCAAATGGCACTATTGTACCAATGATTTTGGCGGAGATTTACCGAGCTCTAACTGTTTGCCGAGAAGGAGGAAATTTTTTGAGGGATGCAATATGCTTCCACAACTCTGGATGGAGGAACACATGTGTCATCGCCCGGGGTACATGAACCTTGGTATGACCGATCTTCAATGCATTGAAAAATATGAACAACGGGTGGAGGGATATGAGTTTCCGGAGGGTGCGGAAGCATGGTTTGCACACTTGAGCTCCCTGACTGCAAACAAGATTGAATGGACATTCAGGTGGCTCTCGGTCAATAAAGTCATTTATATGTCATCTGAGGTGTGTTTTCTTCTGTTGATGGGTCTCCGGACCATTCAACCTTATGTCCTGCACAGAGTTCTATGCCAGTAAGGCAGGTACCAGACCATCCCACATGATGAGGATTTGAGTCGGCAGGTCATCAAATTGGAACCAAAAACTGCTTTTCAGAAAGAAGGGTGCGTCAGATTTGGCACCAATGTAGGTTCTTAGAGCCAAAGACTCAGGTACGAGATCTATCCAGAGGCGAGTCGGAGTCTAGTTACACAACTTGGTATGGTAAAAGGTATCAAGTCCATCAAGAGCCCGAATGGCCCGTAAAAAGGACCCATGTCCAATAATTCACTGATGGAGTGCAGGAGCAATGGGATTGGTTGGAAAAAGAGGCAAGCTACAGAGCCACCATAAGCAAATTGGAGGGACAAATCCGGGATCTTAAATTCGACAAAAGTGTACAGGCCTTTGCTGATGAAGGGGAAAAGAAGAAATTAGCTCAAGAAAACAAGGCCCTTCGAGCACAGATCCAAAAAATGAAAATAGCTGCTGAGAATCAAGAAAGGAGTTGAAAGGATGAAAGACCCATAAGTGGTCTCAAGAGGAAAATAGCTGAGTGTGAGGACGATCTGGAAAAATCCGAGGGTAATCTGGCGAGGGCCCGGGCACAATTAGCGAAGAACGTAGAGGGACGAGTAGAGTTTGTCCGGCAGTTGAAAAGGAAATACGAGGGAACAGTCACCAGTTTGAAGATAAGGCTAACTACCCTTGAAAATGAGATGGCCAAGCAAGCTAAGAACTTTAAAGCAGAAAGGGAACATTGCTATGCATTAATGTCCCAGCTAGAGGAAGATATGCAACAGCTGCAGGGTCAGAACCATCATGATGCCCAGGTTCTAGAAGCTAGGACTCAGCAAATAGGGCGTTTGCTCCAAGAAAAAGGTATCGTCAGGGAGAGGGTTAGAGCAATTGCTGACTACATCATCGTGAAGTGTCATGGATGTGAAGACATGACTAGAACCACTTCTTTACCGCGGTAATGACCTTTGTTCGTCAAATAATGAGTGACCTGGAGCGTCTTCAAGGGGATCTTGCGCTAGGCCCGTGGCGAGACCGACTGATGTCCCACGGGCCCGTGGAGCAGTTGAGACATTGATGTATTCATGATTTATCATTCAAGTCTGTATTTTAATTTTCTTTGTTGGAGTCTGTTAGTATGTTTTTGAGTCTGTATTTTCATGTTTTGTTGGAGTCTGTTAGTCCCCCTTTTCGAGTCTGTTAGTTTTTATGATTAAATTCTGTAGGATGAGCCATTGTAATTAAGACGTTTTTATTTTATGAAAAATTTGAAACCCTAAAATAATTATTTATTTATTTTATTTCCAAAACTACGCTTGGTCTGATTCATGCGGCATCATGATACGTAGGCAATCCCTATAGGATTCGATCATAACCGTGAAAAAAAAGAGAAAAGCAAGAATGGAAAAAAAGAGAGAGAGAAATTGCAAAATGGAAATTAGTGAAAGCCGGGATGACGCAAGCGGCCATTCAAATACATAATAGAAATGGTTAACTGCTTAGGTGCATTGTATCTCTAACGTGTGGTTGCCTATCTATTAAGCTCTAATCGCTAATAAGTTTGTTGTTGTCATCAAGTACAGGCATGTGGTTATTTTGTTTGGCATTCTGTCAACTCACCCGTACAACACCAGGTCCAAAGACAAGTTGATCATGACCAACCAAGAACTAGATGCAAGTGTTATTAATCCGTCAAGAGAGGGGGAGGAGTCTGATGTTAATCTGAAGGATGAGTTGTATAAACTGAAACACCAGATGACAGAGATGTACCAGGCGTGGGTAAAAGAGCATCCACCACCATCCTACCCCGCCAACCCTGCTTTCGTCCCGCCCCTGGCTCAATCCCAAGAACCTCCCACTATTGATTCATCTCCAGGCTTTCCCATTTACCACCACTACCAAGGCACCACTTCCCAAACACCACAAGTACCACCACTCAAACCAGTCCCAAACCCGCCTCCGCCAGCCACCCCTATTTTCGTGGCACCCCCATCCGCTAGACTCCATCGATCCTCCAGTGAGCCCTTATTCCAAACTCAGGATAATCAATACTACCCCCAGAGCCTACTTTCAAGGCCCCAAAGAATTACTCATATACTCCTCGTTTCGACCTCCTTGTTGAGACTGAGAAACCACCCAAAAACCCAGAGCATGAGGAGATGTTCAGGAAGGTTAGAAGCATGGAACAGTCATTCAAAAACATGCAGGGATTGGGAGGCCAGATGAGCGTATCCTACAAGGACTTGTGTCTATTCCCCGAAGTTCAGTTGCCTGTGGGGTTCAAGATGCCGAAGTTTGATTTGTATGACGGGCATAGAGATCCGGTGGCCCATTTGAGGGGATTCTACAGTAAAATGAGAGGAGCCGGCAGGAAAGATGAGCTATTGATGGCATACTTTAGCCAAAGTCTGAGTGGTTCGGCCTTGGAGTGGTACACTCATCAGGATCACAACAGATGGTATACCTAGGATAATTTGGCCCAGGCATTCGCTCGTCATTTCCAGTACAACATCGAGATTGTTCCAGATCGTTTGTCTTTGACTAATATTGAGAAGAAGTCTAGTGAAAGTTTTACAGAATATGGTTTCTACTGGAGAGAACAGGCGGTAAGAGTCAACCCTCCGATAGAGGAGAGCAAAATGGTGGAGTACTTTCTGCAGGCTCTAGAGCCCACTTACTTTGGCCATCTGATATCGGCCATAGACAAGTCTTTTAACGAGGTAGTGAAAATGGGCGGCATGGTGGAAGAAGGGCTTAAATCAAGAAAAATCATGAGTTACTCGGCTATCAAGGCAACTACCCAAGCCATTCAGAACGGTACTAGGGGAGTGATTGGAAAGAGGAAGAAAGAAGACGTGGCAACAGTTGATTCAGGATCGTGGTTTGGACCCAGGGGCTAGTCACACCAATATACCCAATCTCGACCCCATCACTGAACCTACACTCAAACCTAATATAATTCACCCCAATACTACTTCCCATCACCAGACCCCCATATTTCTGTCCACCATGCTCAAACATATACTCAACCTCCTGCCTATGCACAATGGCATGCCCCAGCCCCACAAAACACCTACCCAGATCCACAAAATGCTTACCCACCCCTACGAGCCTACCGAAACCCTACCGGCATAGATTTCCGGCCCAATCTAGCATTCAAAAATGAAAGGTTACAGCGGAAGAAAACTTTCACCCCGTTGGAGGAGTCTTATACCAGTTTGTTTCATAGATTGATGAAGTTGGATATGCTGAGGCCAATTGAGTCAAAATTGCCAAACCCTCCTCCAAAGAATCTTGATTACTCTGTGAGCTGTGAATATTGTTCTGGTACTCCGGGGCATGATACGGAGAAGTGTTGGAACCTGAAAAATGCTATCTAGGAGCTCATTGACACAAACCGGATTGAAGTCCAAGCTCCAGAGGCACCCAACATCAACCAGAACCCATTACCAACCCATCAGGAAACAAACATGATTGAGATAGTACATAAGGGAGGGGAGCCCAAGAAGACTTCACAGACCGTTATGATGATCCGGTCCAGCGAGGTCAAGCCAGTCAAAAAACCAACGGTTGAAGGATCAGTGAACAAGTTAAGCATGGCAAATGGTGAACCATCTGTGGTAGTCAAGAAAGGATCCCCAAGTGATGTTGTGGCAAAGCAAGCAAAGTCAAAAGTGGTTGTGCCAGGAGTGGAAAACAAGCCTATCATAATTGTAGAGGGCGCCCGTATGGATCTTGTCATCATTCAGCCTGTAACCCAGTTGCTGGTAATCAACAGTAAGGCTATCCCATGGAACTATGAATGGGTGATAGTGACCTATAAGGGGAAGGAAGTGAAAGAAAAAGTCAATGAGGCCTAGGGATTAACTCGTTCGGGGAGATGCTTTGCCCCGAAAGAGTTAAGGAAAGCTAAAACATCTAGAGATAATCTAGTCCTAGTAAAGAAATTAGTCACTGAAGAGGAAGCGGAGAAGTTTCTAAGAAAGATGAAGGTACAAGATTATTCCATCGTGGAGCAGTTAAGAAAGACGCCTAATCAGATTTCGTTGTTGTCATTGTTAATCCATTCAGACGAGCATCGTCAGGCTTTGATGAAAATTCTGAACGAGGCTCATGTTCCCGATAAAATTTCAGTAAAGCAACTGGAAAAGATCGCCAACAAAATATTTGAGTTGAACAGGGTCACCTTCTCTGATGACGAGTTGCATGTGGAAGGTACTGAACACAACATAGCTCTCTATCTTACGGTAAAATGTGAAGATTCTGTGGTTACCAGGGTATTAGTTGACAATGGTTCCAGTGCAAACATCTGCCCTCTCTCTACTATGAACAAGTTGAAATTGGACGATGAGAGGATTCAAAAGAACAACATCTGCATTCGGGGATTTGACGGTGGAGGGAAAGATTCAGTTGGTGATATAGTGCTTGAGTTGACAATAGGATCAGTGGAATTCAGCATGGAATTCCAGGTGCTGGATGTAGCCGTCTCTTACAATTTGCTGTTAGGTTGACCTTGGGTTCATGCCACCAAAGTAGTCCCGTCCACTCTGCACTAGATGATCAAGTTCGAATGGGATAGACAGGAGATTGTCGTGCATGGTGAAGATAACTTGTGTGCTCATAGTGATGTCTCTGTCCCGTTCATTGAGGTTGAAGATGACAAAGGGCCTTGGGTCTATCAAGTTTTTGAAACAGTGCCAGTGGAGAAGGTTCCGGAAGGGAAATGTGTTCCAACCCCAAAGATAACCTCCGCATCAGTCATGGTGGCCTTTGAAATGCTGAAAAATGGCTTTGTGCCCGGTAAAGGTCTGAGTGCATCTCTGTAGGGTATCATACAGCCAGTGTCCCTCCCTGAGAATTTGGGTACGTTTGGTCTTGGATTCAAACCCACAACGACAGATGTGAAAAGGGATAAAAGGTTGAAACAGAAGGCGTGGGCAGTTCCAAAGCCTGTTCCACGTCTCTCCAGGTCTTTTGTTAAGCCTGGTGCCAGGAAACACCCAGTGACGACAGTTTCAAGTTCCGTGGTTGACATTGATGAGGAATTAATTGAAAGGTTCCAGAGGTTGTTTGATAATGTGAACATGGTAGAAGGTGGAGAAGGTTCTAGCAAAGCGGACGTGCAGTTTGTCGGGCCGAATGTAAAGCTTAACAATTGGAAGGCTACTCCTCTCCCTACTTAGAAGGAGTCTTGGTAGTTTATTTTGTTTTCCTTTCTATCTAGGTCATTCCAGGGTTGTGACCCAGACTTTTATTTTTCGCTTGTTGATGTACAAACCCTGTTATCCTTTATTTTTAATGAAATGCAATTTTCCTTTTCCATCACTCCTGATAGTTTTTATTTTTTGTTTTTGTTTTCTTCTTTGTACAATTTTTTATGCTGGTTTTAATGACATGACATGCATGAGGAACCTTCGGCCCCATCTTAAAAGCCAATCTAATTCTGAAATAATAATCCAAGAAATAGAGTGTGATGATGAATTAGAATATGATGAAGATGAGGCCTTTGAAGAGATTAGTAAGGAACTAAGTCATTTTGAAGAAAAACCCAAGCCTAACTTGAATGATACAGAAGCAATCAATTTAGGGGACCCGGATAATGTCAGAGAAACTAAGATAAGTGTCCATCTTGAACTGCAAATCAGGGAAGAGATAATTAAAGCACTGTTTGAGTATAAGGATATTTTTGCATGGTCGTATGATGACATACCGGGCTTGAGCACCGATTTGGTGGTCCATAAATAGCCAATTGATCCAGAATTTCCTCCCGTTAAGCAGAAGTTGAGGAAGTTCAAAACTGACGTGAAGTTCAAAGCAGCTTGATGCAAAGGTCATTCGGGTCACGCGGTATCCCACGTGGTTAGCCAATGTTGTGCCTGTGCCTGTGCCAAAGAAGGATGGTAAGACCAGAGTGTGTGTTGATTACCATGATCTCAACAAGGCAAGTCCAAAGGACAACTTCCCATTGCCAAATATCCACATTTTGATTGATAATTGTGCCAAGCATGAGATTGGGTCTTTTGTGGATTGCTATGAGGGCTATTATCAGATTTTAATGGATGAGGAAGGTGAGGAAAAGACGGCATTCATCATGCTGTAGGGAACATATTGCTACAGGGTCATGCCTTTTGGTTTGAAACACGCTAGGGCAACTTACACGAGGGCAATGGCGACTATATTCCATGTCATAATACACAAGTAGATTGAGGTTTACGTGGATGATGTGATCATAAAGTCCAGGAAGCAGTCTAACCACGTTAGAGATTTGAGAAAGTTCTTCCAGAGGCTCCGTAGGTACAATCTTAAGCTCAACCCTGCAAAGTGTGCATTTGGTGTTCCATCGGGGAAATTGTTGGGATTCATAGTCAGTCGGTGGGGCATTGAATTGGATCCGTCAAAGATTAAAGCTATCCAAGAATTGCCACCTCCAAGAAACAAGACCGATGTGATGAGTCTACTAGGGAAGCTGAACTACATCGGCAGGTTTATTGCTCAACTCACGACAACTTGTGAGCCTATCTTTAAGTTGCTAAAGTAGGATGCTGCGGTCAAGTGGACTGATGAGTGTCAGGAAGCATTTGATAAGATAAAGGGGTACTTGTCAAACCCACCCGTGCTGGTCCCACCGGAACCAGAGAGACCTTTGATTCTTTACTTGACAGTCCTGGATAACTCATTTGGTTGCGTGTTGGGTCAGCATGACATCACTGGCAGAAAAGAGCAAGCCATCTACTATCTTAACAAGAAGTTCACATCTTATGAGGTTAAGTATACTCCCCTTGAAAGGACATGTTGCGCCCTGACTTGGGTAGCACAGAAGTTGAAACATTATTTGTCATCCTACACTACTTACGTCATCTCTCTCTTGGATCCTTTGAAGTATATCTTTCAGAAGCCCATGCCCACAGGAAGGCTCGCGAAGTGGCAGATCTTGCTCACAGAGTTTGACATCATGTATGTGACTCGGACGGCGATGAAAGCCCAAGATTTGGCTTATCACTTGGCCAAGAATCCGGTGGATGAAGAATATGAACCTTTGAAGACTTATTTTCCTGATGAAGAGGTAATGCACATTGACTAGGTCAAGAAGGAGGAAAATCCCGATTGGAAACTCTTCTTTGATGGGGCCGCTAACATGAAAGGCGTTGGGATTGGAGCAGTACTCATTTCTAAACACGGCATCACTACCCTGTCACAGCTCAGCTTCGTTTCTATTGTACCACCAACATGGCTGAGTACGAGGCATGCATTCTAGGACTAAGACTAGCCATAGATATGGGAATCCAGGAAGTCTTGGTCTTGGGAGACTCGGACCTTCTGGTGCACCAGATTCAAGGAGAATGGGAGACGCAGGATTTAAATCTTATACCATACCGACAATGTTGCATGATCTTTGTCAACGGTTTCGATCAATAGAATTCAGGCACATTCCAAGGATCCATAATGAGGTTGCCGATGCTTTGGCTACCCTGGCGTCGATGTTACATCATCCAGATAAGGCTTATGTTGACCCTTTGCATATTCAGGTTCGCGATCAGCATGCTTACTGTAACATGGTGGAAGGAGAACTTGACGGTGAACCTTGGTTCCACGATATCAGGGAGTACATCAGAACAGGGGTGTATCCAGTACAAGCCACAGGTGATTAAAAGAGAACAATTCGTCATTTGGCAAGCAGATTTTTCTTTAGTGGAGGAGTTTTGTACAAAAGTACTCCAGACCTTGGATTGTTAGATGTGTAGATGCTATACAAGCCATGGCTATCATGACCGAAGTACATTTCGGAGTCTGCGGACCGCATATGAGTGGGTGTGTTCTGGTAAAGAAAATTCTCCGAGCAAGTTATTATTGGCTCACTATGGAGCGAGATTGCATCAGCTTTGTGCGCAAGTGTCATCAATGTTAGGTACACAGAGATTTGATTCATTCTCCGCCATCTGAACTGCACACAATGTCCGCACCATGGTCCTTCGTTGCTTGGGGTATGGATGTCATCGGACCAATTGAGCCAGCAGCATCCAATGGGCACAGGTTCATTCTGGTGGCCATTGATTATTTCACTAAGTGGTTGAAGCTAAAACTTTCAAATCTGTGACCAAGAAGGCAGTGGTCGATTTTGTGCATGAAAATATCATTTGTCGGTTCGGGATCCCAAAGGTGATCATCACAGATAATGGTGCTAATCTTAACAGTCATCTGGTGAAAGAAGTGTGTCAACAGTTTAAGATCACGCATCGAAATTCCACCCCATACTGCCCCAAGACGAATGGAGCCGTCGAGGCAGCCAACAAAAACATAAAAAAGATACTTTGGAAAATGGCACAAGGGTCTAGGCAATGGCATGAGAAGTTGCCTTTGCATTGTTGGGTTATCGCACTACTATTCGCACTTTAGTAGCACTTTAGTAGGTGCAACTCCTTATTTGTTGGTATATGGCACTGAAGCAGTGATACCCGTGGAAATTGAAATCCCATCCCTTCAGATTGTTGTCGAAGCCGAAATTGATGATGATGAGTGGGTCAAAGCCCGTCTGGAGTAATTGAGTTTGATTGATAAGAAAAGATTGACAGTAGTGTGTCATGGCCAGTTGTATCAAAAGAGAATGGCGAGAGCATACAACAAGAAGGTGTGTCCGCAGAAATTTGAAGTGGGTCAGCAAGTATTGAAATGCATCCTTCCACATCAGGCTGAATTGAAAGGCAAGTTCGCCCCAAATTGGCAGGGGCCGTTCATCGTAACGAGAGTGTTGTCCAATGGTTCTTTGTAGTTAACAGATATAGAAGAGAAATGTGTAGATATGACTATCAATTCTGATGCAGTCAAAAGATATTATGTATGATTTCTTTGGGTTAAATTGTGTTTATTTGTACTTGGCATGTTTTGAAGATTGGAATGACGAAGGAATTTTGTTTTGCTATCTAAACACTTTATCCTTTGTTACCCCTTTGAGCCTTATTTATTTTCTTTCATACCCCTCTTTTGGGATCAGTAGCAAAGTTGAAAAACACGAGCGTAAAAGGTGATTAAAGAAGAAAAGAGAAAAGAAAAGAGAAAAGAGAAAGAAGAAATGGAAAGGAGTAGACAAAAAAGAAAAAAAAAAGAAAATAAAAAGAAGAAAAAAAACAAAAAGGAAAAGAAAGAAGAAAAGAAGAAAAAGAGAGAAAGAAAAGAAAAGAGAAAAATCACAATAGACAAAGTAATTCCTATGGTTTGAATTACGTTAGACCTAATTCCTTTAAAAAGGATACGTATGTAGCCTCACAGTTCGGTCCAACCAATAAGAATTCAAAAAAGAAAAAAAACTCCAAAAATCCCAAGTAGCTGAAACTGGGGCAGATGTTTTATTTCACTTTTGAAAGAGTCGATTCCAAGAGTTGTAAGTCTACAACCCCTCATTTTGAGTCTACTTTGAGCCTTCATGCCGTCCTTTCTTTCCAACCCTATCCAAAAATCTTTCGAATAAAGACCTCCTGATCAGCCTTTAAGAATGCTAAGAATAGCATGCAATGAGCAACGGTTGTCACGCGACATAGAACACTGTCAAGATGTTCGCACAAGAAAGCAAAAGAAAAAGAAAAATAAAAATAAAAGAAAATGAGAGAGTCTTATTAGTGAAAGCCTTCACGGGCATTGTAAGGCGACGGTAAGCAGAGATAAATAAATGAGAGAGACTTGGTGGTGAAAACCCCTCGAGGCACCACTAGTCGAAGGTGAGACATGAAGTTGATGTAAAGAATTGGCACAAATAAGCCCGACTTCAAAGGTCATAAGAATGGTAAAAGGGAAGATTAGATTATTTTGATAGATCAGGTCGTTGAGTCCAAAATGCATGTCATGACCATTAAGGCTAGTTATTGGGAAAAAAAGAAGGAAAAAAAGAAAGAAAAAAAAATTCTTCCTTCTGTCCTTCCAACAGGGGCATTTCTTGTTAATACTTGTTTCTTTGCATCATTCTGTCCTTCACTCTGAGTCAGTCCTTGTCAAAATAAGCAAGATAAGATTTCAAAATCTGCTACCAGCTTTTCAGTTGCACGAAGTAAATTTGGCCAGCACACTCGGTCGCTACTGTCAACATGCCTTGAGGATTCATGAAAAAGCTCCCCCTAAAAAGACCCTTGTCAACCTACCTGGCGCAAGCAAAGATAACTGGTGATTTTCTCTGATAGACAAATTGCTCAAAATGCACGAAGTCGTCCAAGACATCAGAAAAGGTCATTTAAGAAAAGATCCCCAGTCGGGATAAGGCTGATTGAGCTGCAAATAGAAATGGTACTGGGTGTGAAACGATCAGAGTTGGTGCAGAGCAAAATTCTCTTGAAGCTGACTCAAGCTGATTGAGCAGAAGCCAGGCTGCCCAGGACTCAAGGCCACAAACCGACCACCATTTTCAAAACTGACAATTTTTCTTTGTGTGAAACAGGAACAAAGCAGTGCAAGGAAAGCGATTCAAAAAAAAAAGAAAAAAAAAGAAAAAAAAAAGAAAAATAAAGAGAAAGAAAAAGAAAGGAAGAGAAGAGCCGACAAAGAGAAGTTTCTCAAATCTTTGCCTTTATTTGTCTTGCTATTGTGCATAAAATCTTGCCATTGATCCTCACATTTTTTTTCCTCCTAGGATAAGAAGTCCTAGTCTAATGGATTTTCCTCCCAATCGAAATCTTAGTCTGATGGATCTTTCTCCTAAGATAGAAAACCTAGTCTAATGAATTTTCTCCTAGGATCAAAATCTTAGTCTGATGAATCTTTCTCCTAAGATAACAAAAAGAACCTAGTCTGATGAACTTTCTCCTAGGATCAAAGTCTTAGTCTGATGAATTTTTCTCCTAAGATAGAAAATCTAGTCTAATGAATTTTCTCCTGGGATCAAAATCTTAGTCTGATGAATCTTTCTCCTAAGATAGAAGACCTAGTCTGATGAACTGTCTCCTAGGATAGAAATCTTAGCCTTATAATTTTTTCTCCTAAGATAAGAAACCTAGTCTGATGAACTTTCTCCTAGGATCAAAATCTTTGTCCGGTGAATTTTTCTCCTAAGATAGAAGATCTAGTCTGATGAACTTTCTCCTAGGATCAAAATCTTAGTCTAATGAATCTTTCTCCTAAGATAGAAAACCTAGTTTAATGAATTTTCTCCTAGGATAGAAATCTTAGTCTGATGAATATTTCTCCTAAGATACCATAAGAAGAAAAAAAGACCCAGTCTGATGAACTTTCTCCTAGGATCAAAATCTTAGTCTGATGAATCTTTCTCCTAAGATAGAAGACCTAGTCTGATGAATTTTCTCCTAGGATACAAAATCTTAGTTTGATGAATCTTTCTCCTAAGATACCAAAAACAAAAGCCCTAGTGTGACAAATTTTCTCCTAGGATAATTTGAAAAAAGCAGAAAAAGAAAAGGGAAGTCTGGATATGAAAAAAAAAAACAAAAAAAAAGGGGTCAATTTTAGTTTTCTTAAGTTATCAATATTTAGTTGTCTTGAAATCAGGTCCCTCCTGGATAATGAGAGTTAATTTTAAAGTTTTTCAGGACCCTCATGGATAATGAGATTTAGCTTTTAAATTCATAGAACTCTTTTGGATAACAGGATTCGATTAACACTCACAGATGTTCACAATATCAAACTGAGGCAGAAAAATTTCTTTTGTTTTGTCTGTTTTGTTGTAATTAGGCGCCCACTTGGATAACAAGGGAAAATGGTTCAAGTTCAAGGGGAAAAAGCTCAAGTCTCAAGAGAAGACAGTTCAAGTTTCAAGGGAAAGCAGTTTCAAAGGAAAGCGGTTCAAGTTCAGTAGTCAGGCGCCCACCTGGAGAACAAGGGAAAACAACTCAAGTTTCAAGGAAATACAGTTGAAAGTATCGGAAATTGGGCGTCCACCTGGAAAACAAGGGAATTCACTTCAAAATGCATTTCAAGTCAGCAACAAAAGAAGCTCGCGGCAAGAATGCGAGTCAACAGTCCGAGATGATCAACAGAAATTAGTCACAATCCAGAATAAAAAAAAAAGGCAAGAGGTGAATCCAAATGCAGAAGTTGATGAAAGATGTGAGCTGCTCAAGACATGACTGAAGTCATAAGCATGGTGTGTCCGGTTTTGATCCGAAAAGCTAAAGAAGAATGAACTAGCACCCGCAACTAGCAAGCGTCAAGGTTCAAAGCCAAAGTCTGCATGAAGAACCATTCAAGACTCAAGATCAAGCTTCAGAAGACTTATAGATAAGAATCTTGTAACACATAGTTGACAGGTTTAGTTAATCTTTTTCATTTTTTTGATTTTGATGTAACATCGGGACCGCGGACCGGAACCTCGACGGAACGACACCTCAATCGGCTCTCCACCTCAGTACTCTATCACCTCATTCACTTCTGAACTATACATGACCTGATTCCTTTATAGCCACGGATATGTAGGCAGCTCAGATACTAGGGCTCGGTCACATTCTCCTTTCTTTTAGTTTTTGGTCTCTCCAAATAAGGGTCGGGTCAAAAAACCTGTCTCGTCATTTTTTGTCTGAAAACTCTTCACGTTTTCAGTCAAGGGGGGGGGGGTAGCTGTAGACATGTGATTTTTGACTCTCACCAATTTACACATTTTTAGCGTAAAATATTTAGTTTAGGTTTAATATCGTTATTATAAATAGTTTTGACTCTTTTACTTTATTTTTTATCACAAAAAATAAAAATTACAAAAAGAAAATATTTTTCATCTTTAGGTTAAAGTCAATTAGTATATTTATATTTATAGTATTATAACATTTGAAAATACAAAAAAAAATAGTTTCACTTTTAGTATTTATTTTTATATTAGTTTAGAGTGATTTTTACATTTTTATATATACATTGTACTATTTGGTCTTCCTAGCCTAGATTCAAACTCAAAAGACATGGTCCAACTCAATTCCCTAAATCCAAGCCCAATTACCCTTAGCCCATAGATCCAAGCCCAATACTCATTAAACCCTAATACTTAAAAGGACCCTTCTTCTGCATCTTAATACCTAGACCTACAACAACAACAACAACATCCCAGTATAATCCCACAAGTGAGGTCTGGGGAGGGTAATATGTACGCAGACCTTACCCCTACCCCGAGGGGCAGAGAGGTTGTTTCCAGGAGACCCTCGGCTCAAGAGAGCAACAAGAGACAATATATTAGTACTATCAATAGGCTCATAATAAAACATATAATACATAATATAAAATAAAAATATCAACAATATAAGAAATATAGGAAATACAAAAATGATGGAGACCTAGTTAAGACAAAAAACAATTCCTACAGCTCTAGGCTAAAGCGGCAGACTTTGGGATTGGTTGAACCAAAAAGAGAAAAAAAGGGCTAACCAAAATTCCTATCTGATCCATCACACAACACCCCTTCTTATTTTATACATATATACACACACATATAGTCACATATCGCCAGATCACGTTCACTTGTTTCTAATCGAAGTCAAAATCGCAAATCCATCTTCTGCTAATTGCTTCTTTATAATCTCTCAACTCGATAAATTTTAGTCTCGATATTCGATCTCTTAAATTTTGCAGTAGAGGAATTGCAACGTCTCATCCCATCCCTTCAGCCGCCGCCAACTCTTTCTCGATTTTGGTCTTCAATTTCGAGACAGAGGTTCACGTTTTCGTTGTTTTGGACATTTTTGATTTTCTCTTGATACATTCACACAAATGGAAGACAGCAATGGTGAGAGTACGAGAGTGAGAGGGAGGCAGCGAATTTCAGTCTAAAACACCGGAGTGAACAGTAGCTTCGAGGAGTAGTTTTGAGTTTTCCGGTATCGATTCGAGGTTTTGGTTTGTAATTTCAGTGTTTCGATCCAAGGATTGTTGCTTTGCTTAGCCCGATTGATTTGCAATTTTGAGCTTTGTTCATCAATAAAAGGTCAATTTCTCAATTTTTATTCTCATTTCATTGTGTTATGATAGCTTGGTGCGCGTGTTGGTCAATTTGTGATTCTACGTTATTTGAGTAGCATGTCTTAGTTTTCCTTTAAATTATTTAATTAGTTTTATTTCGATTGTGATGCATGTAGTCTTGGGTTCTTGAACAAATGCTTTTAATTGGAAATAAAAAATAAGAGTTATTTCTTTCTTGGCAAGAAATAATAATGGGCCATTTTGAACCATAAGGAATCTGGCCAAGTAATAGGTCATGTTAGCTAGCCTATTTGCTCCCCAATAATATCCCAACCATAAATTTGGCATCCCAACAATCTCAAAGATTAAGAAAATAATTTAAATGCGCTAGTTGCTTTAGGCGCGTTATAATAAAATTATCATAGCTATGGGTACGATTTCCGTGACGTAGTTGTGATACGTAATCCCCAATTCGGATGTGCATTTCATGTGACCCGATCATAACAACTTTTAATAATAGTAAAATAAACATGTCGCGAATCGCGGGTGCATTTCATGTAGCGCAGTTTGCGGTGTGTTGCAAATGGCAAGTGTACGATAATCGTAACTTGTTCAAGAAAAATTTCATAAATCCTAAAAAGCAGTTCTAAATCATTAAAAGCGGTTAGAGAGTTAAAAATGCACAATAGGTTTAAAACATGTAATAAATCAGATAATGAAATCAATTATTAATAGTTGAGAGACCGTGCTAAAACCACGGAACCTGAGAATGCCTAACACTTTCTCCCGAGTTAACAGAATTCCTTACCTGGTCTTCTGTGTTCGCGAACCAAAATAGAGTCAATTTCCTCGATTTGGGATTTCAAAATAAACCGGTGACTTGGGACACCATTAATTATTCCAAGTGGCGACTCTGAAATAAATAATTAATCTCATTTCGATTAATGTCACTTTAATTGAAAAAACTCCGTTATACCGCCCTCGGGTGGTAAAAAGGAGGTGTGACAACATCAAATAACTCTGTCATGTGTTTATTAAAAAAATCTATCCCATTGTCTGTCCTAATCATTTTGACTCTAAACTGAAATTGTGTTTGCAACATAGAAAGAAACTTCTTTAGTACCACAACAACATCACTTTTCAATTGAAGTAAGTGTAACCAAGTATATATTGTATCATCATCAATAATAGTCAAAAAGAAATGTTTTCTATCATGAGTTGGTTACTTGTATAGGTCCCCAAATATCCAAATGCAACAGAGAGGGAAGATTCTCACTTTTAGTTAAACTTCTAGGAAACACTAATCTACTTTACTCAGCATACTTTGCTTAGCAACAAGGTATACAGGGTGTCATACCTTTTTTCCCACACAACCCAATAACGAGGTTGAATTAGAAGAGTTTTTCCAATTAAAGTGACATTAATCGAAATGAGATTATTTATTTAATCAGAGTCGCCACTTGGAATAATTTATGGTGTCCCAAGTCACCGATTTATTTTAAATCCTAAATCGAGGAAATTTGACTCTGTTTTAAAGTTCACGAAATCAAAAGACCGGATAAGGAATTCTGTTAATACATGGTTTTCACTAATAAGACTCTCTCATTTTGATTGTATCAGATCCAAATGATTGTATCCTCTAATTCTGTAAACATTCCTGTTCATTGATCAGAAGGACTTGAAAGGGATTTGGGTAAAAATTTTTTGGACTGAATTACAACTTTGGAACCTTTCAGGCAAAATAATTATCGAAATATTATAATATCTGCCCCAGTTTCACTTTTTGGGGAATTTGAATTTTTATTTTTGTATGACTGAACCTCAGAGAGAGGTTGCCTACGTATCCTTTCGAAATCAAGTCGAACGTAGTTCAGAGAACTCTGTTTTTGATTTTTTTTTGTTTTTCTATTTTTTTTCATTTTTGCTTTCTTTTGCTTCTTTTTTTTTTCCTCCTTTTTTTGTTTTTTTTGTTGTTTTTTTTCTTTCTTTTCTTTGTCATTTTATTAATAATAACTTCCATATTCCAAAGAGGGTAATCAAAGAGAGGGAACCGGCTCAAAGAGTTTGCAAAAAGGTTAATGGTGTTTGGGTAGTGAGAAAGAAAGCCCTCGCCATCCCAATCAAAGAATGTTAACACCGAGTAGTAAGTCAACCATAGTACCTTCTGACTGCATCTGATTTGACTGTTGTCTCGGTGACATTTCCTTCGATATCTCCCAAATACAACGCTCCATTTGGCAATACTCTTTTTACAATGTATGATTGTAATTTGGAGCAAATTTTTCCTTAGCTTCTTCATGGTGCGGGAGAATATGTCTCAGGACGAGTTGCGCCACTTCAAATTTCTTGGGACGTACTTTTTGTTGTAAGCATGGGCCATTCATTGTTGTACAACTGCCCATGGTAGCCTCTGGCCAATCACTTTCCATCAATCAAAGACAATGTTTCAATCGGGTCTTGACTTAATCTTCATTAGCGATCTTGGCTTCAACAATGATCCGAAGATAGGAAATCTCATTTTCGTTTCAATTCTTTGTTTATTTTCTTACAAGCCTTATCTTCAACACATTATGCTTCTTGGTTCATTATTTTGAAATCTGACAGCATTTTAGGATCTGGGCATGAAGTTCGCAAGCATGTCATGTTATTAAAATCTGCATTTACAGAACTGAAAAGAGAATAAGAAAGTGACAAGATTAAGAAAAGGGACATTCATGGATGATGAAATATTGATTTCATTTATTTGAATATTTAAAAAAAAGATAGAGGAGTTTACACAAGAATGTAAGACAGTAAAAAAAATATTGGGATGACACACTAAAATAACTCGAAAGGCAGAAAAGATAGCAAGACCGGCTACCGAGACTCCCGTCTGATAGGGAAAGTTTCTGGGTTAGCACCCGTTTTTTTTTGTTTCTCTTCTGCCGCGACAATGGCTATTATGACTTTCAATGCTGGATCAAATTTCCCATCATCAAATCATCCCGAGCAGGCCATGTCCTATTGCTTAAATCTGATAAAGTCAACCCCACATTTGCCTTCATATTTTATTTTTCACCGCCAACTTGTCTACTTGCCTTTACGTGACCTTGGATCAACAACAATGGTGCTTGTTCTATTTGTTGCGAAGATGCTTTTACTTTCGAGGGATCTTGGATTGTTTGCGTGACTCGCCATTGCAAACCAACAAACCGACCACCTTTAATTAGCTTTTATTTCAAAACAACAAGCATGTTAGAATAAACACTTCCTCTTCTTCTTTTTTTTTTTCCTTTTTTTACCACTTTTTCTTTTCTTTTCTTTTCTTTACTTTTTTTTTCTTCTTTTTTTCTTCAAAATGATTCGATTGTACCTGATGTGGGTTGCCTACGTATCATGTGGAGACATGAATCAGATCTTGCGTAGTTCAAGAAGATCAGGAACAAAATAAATAAACTAACTCTTTTTTTTTACTTTTAAAAAAAATCTATTCGTAAAAGCTCTTAACAAGGAAAATATTTTTGAACTTTGAATTCTCTATCTCTTTTTTTTTTATTTAATATTTTCGAAAGAAAGACTTCTAATAAAGAAAGAAAATATTTTTGGATTTTCGAAAGAAAGAAATATTTTTGGATTTCGATTTTTTTTTGAATTTTTGGGAGAAAGACTTCTAAAAAGGGCGAAAAATATTTTTTGGATTTTTTGAAAATTAGGGGCCGGACCCGATGAAGGTTTCCTACGTATCTCACATCCGGTGAGAATCAGACCCGCGTACTTCGTAATGTTTCGGGAATAGGATGACACTATCTAAAAAAATCAGGCATATTTTGTAATAATCTTTTTGGGGTAAATACCGAGATTTTTCAAAAATTGGGTAAATTTTCTCTTTTATGTTTTCTCCCTTCTGGTTTTCCCTCAATTTTTTTATTTTTATTTTTATTTTTATATATCTTTTTGGAACCGGTCAACATGCACAAGTAGCACATAAGATACATCAGGATTGTCTTGCAATTCTCGGGTACACCTGTTTTAAACGGACCCAACCTCTGTGTTGAGTTCCCAAAGTCAAATGTACATGATGCAAACAAACGTTCATACTAGGGATCCGAAATGAGGCTATGTTATTCTAGGTTTAAATCCTAGCGGGAGTGTTTTAGACCTGGCTTACCCAAGCGGACAGCTCGAGCCGAGGTGGGGGCAACGTACCGGGAGCACGTAAGTCTACCCGGCCTAGTTACTTGACCCAGCCTCGTTCTAATTAGTATGACTTCTAACAGAAAGTGGGCCACGCACACGTGTGCACCATAAATTCAGAAGTTTTAATTGCTTGATTATTCTTTATTATGGAACTATCTTGAAATGAGTCACGCGTACGTGTACTCATTTATTTAGTGCGCTAAAAAATCATGTCACGCGTACGTGTACATAATTAATAATACTTATATAATATTAAAGTTATTTGGCAAAAGTGTCCATAATCACGATGACTTGATTAAGAGCGCGCCTAAAAGCACACTATCATTTTTTGAATATGTACGACATTTTTCAGTATAAAAGAAATGTGCCAGCTTATTCATCATGGGCCTCGTATTGTAATTTTGGCCTATTTAATTAAACTAATGGTATGTATACTCAAATGAATATCTAAAACTATTTGCAAGATTCAAACACAGACCCGTTAATATGAACGAATCTTAATTCTTTAATTCTTAAAAAAAATCAATTCAAATAAAATCTTGTTCAACTAATCTACTTGACAGATAACTAGAAACATACAAAGGAATCTGAAGCCATAACAATTGTAAACGGGAATAAACAGAATGGCATAGCAAATCACTCATGAATTCTCATTTCTAGCGTATAAACCAAGAACAATCTTCAGCAATTTGGACAAAATTCCATGAGCTTTGGGTAAAATAATCAAGCGTGCATTTGAACTCTTAAACTAACAATTGTCAACTCAGCAAATAACTAACAAGATCTTATGGGCATGTACGTTAACAAAATTTGAAGAAAGAAAAGTAAAAGATAAGAATGAACCTCAGAGGCAATAAACTTTATTCAGTATTGAGAAGGCAAACTTGTACAACGGAGTATCCTTCTGCTATCCAAAGCGAAACCATACCAACAGAACCCAGATCGGAAACTTCGTCGTAAAACTTGAACGGCAACCTCGCCTTTTTAACAGAACCGAAAACAACTCGAATCACCTTGACTAAACCTTATGGGGAGGAGGACAGTGGTGATTTATGGAGATGGACAACTGTTTTTAATAGCTGAAAACAGTGGTGAAAAAGGAATGAAGGAAATGGTTAAAGAAGGAGCAAAAGTGGCGTTAATGGTATGGAAAATGGCTGTTTAGTGCTGATTCTTGTTTTCAGATTCCCTTCTTTATCTTTTTCTAACAATCTCGTTTTCTTTCTTTCTGTTCAAACTTTTTCGTTTTCCCAAAATCTTCCTTTTTTTGTTCTCCTCCCCTAAATGCTAAAAGTGAAATGTTTTATATGGTGCAGTGTGTGAGTCGTGGAGGGAAAGTGTAACTAATGCATGGTGTGTGCATTGTGTCGTGTGTGCAATATGAGTGAGATGTGAGGGGTTGAGGGGAAGGGACGTGAAAGGTGGGGGAACATTAGGGATTGGGATGGGACGTGATTAGTAGGGAAATTTGTTAACCAAACTATACCTATTTTTGACATATTTTAACTTCATTATATTTTCTTCTTTTTTTTTTTAAAAAAAAAGATAAGGTAATTATGAAAATGATAATATTGATCAACTACGTTTACACCAAAAAAAACATGAGAAAACTAAATATTTACATATAATTTAAATAATACTAAAACTACCATAGCTTACTTATCAAAATACTAATTAAAGAAACTAAATATTTTTTGTGAATTTTCTTTTTCTCTTTACAAATAAAAACAAAATATATTCTATAAGTATATGAATATAAATATATAAGATTAGACCTGAAAGAAATATTTACGCTAAAATAGTATAAAATTTGGGTGTGGTCAAAAATTAGTTGTTCATAACATGCCCCTCTTTGCTTGGAAACATGAAGAGTTTTCAAGCAAAGAAAATGAACAAGGTGACTGATTTTTGACCTCACTATTATGAGGGTGTTTGGCTTAGCTTATAAGCTGGTCAAACTGGCTTATAAGTACTTTTTTGGCTTATCTACGCGTTTGGTAAAATTAAAAGTGCTTATAAGTAAAATGCTTATAAGCCAAAAATAAGCCAAAAGTCATAAGTTGGTCTCCCCCAACTTATCAAATTTTAGCTTATAAACACTTTAGGTTTAACCAAAATATTTACTATTCTATCCCTAAAATACTTCTTTTTAAAACAAAACTCTTCGTATACCCAGTTCTTCAGCTGCTTATTATTAATTTCAGCACTTTTATTCAAACACGTAACTGCTTATTTTTTAAATCAGTTTCAGCACTTAAAAGTGCTTTTCAGCACCTTATGCTTATCAGCTAAGCCAAACAGGCTCTATTTAAAAAGGAAAGGAAGATAAAAGAAAAAGATGTGACCGAGCCTTGGTTTTAGGCAACCTACATATCCCGGGTTATAAGGGAATCAGGTCACGTGTAGTTCAAGTGAAAGAAGAGTGACAGAGTATTCTCAGAAGGAGAGTCGAGCGAAGTTCCGTCGAGGTTCCGATCCGCAGTTCCTAATATTATATCAAAATGAAAAGAAAATTACATACTCTTGAAATCTAAGAGTTACAAAATTCCTATCTAAATGCCATCTGGAGTCTTGTCTTGATTCTTGACTTGCTTCTCCCATTGACTTTAGACTAAAACTTAATGCTCTCGATGCAACAGACTATGAATATTCTCGCAGGCTTGTTTCTTGATCAGATGATGGGAAGAAAGATCTTGACCATATGTCTCTGCATGCATTACGCCAAAGCTGGTTGCGGCTGGTATTGAGATCAAGCGTTCCACTTTCTCTGGAAAGAACTGAAATCTTATTTTTTCACATCAAATCCATGCTTTGCAGAAAAACCTACAAGCCAACACAAATAAACAAAACGAACAAAAATTTTCTGCCCCAGTTTGCACTAGAATATTTTTGTGAGTTATTGAAAACACATGAAACTATCTTTGCTATTGCAGAATAAAGAATTAAAAAAAACATGCATTTTTTAAAAAATAGGGGATGACGTACCCTATGTTAATAAGAAGGAAGGCAACCAGGGGATGTAATACCCTGTGTTAACGATAAGATAAGGCTCGTGGCACTCTAAGATTCTACTAGGGGATGTCGTACCCTATGTAGGTAGAAAGTAATGCGACTAAGGAATGTAGTACCATGTGTCGGCAATAAGATGAGGCTCGTGGCACTCTGAGATGCTACTAGGGAATGCCGTACCCTATGTTGACAATAAGTGATGCAGCCAGGGGATGTAGTACCATGTGTTGGCAATAAGGTGAAGCTCGTGGCACTCAAAAATGCTACTAGGGAATGTCATACCCTATGTTGGCAGAAAGTAATGCATCCAGGGGATGTAGTACCCTGTGTTGGCAATAAGGTGAGGCTCGTGGCACTCAGGATGCTACTAGGGAATGTCTTACCCTATGTTGGCAATAAATGATGCAGCCAGGGGATGTAGTACCTGTGTTGGCAATAAGGTGAGGCTCGTGGCGCTCGGGATGCTACTAGGGAATGTCGTACCCTATGTTGGCAGAAAGTAATGCAGCCAGGGGATGTAGTACCCTGTGTTGGCGATAAGGTGAGGCTCGTGGCACTCGAAAATGCTACTAGGAAATGTCATACCCTATGTTGGCAGAAAGTAATGCAGCCAGGGGATGTAGTACCCTGTGTTGGCAATAAGGTGAGGCTCGTGGCGCTCGGGATGCTACTAGGGAATGGTGTACCCTATGTTGGTAGAAAGTAATGTAGCCAGCGGATGTAGTACCCTGTGTTAGCAATAAAATGAGCCTCGTGGCGCTCGGGATGCTACTAGGGAATGTCGTACCCTATGTTTGCAATACAATGAGGCTCGTGGCGCTATGAAATGCTACTAGGGAATGTCGTACCCTATGTTGGCAATAAATGATGCAGCCAGGGGATGTAGTACCCTGTGTTGGCAATAAGGTGAGGCTCGTGACACTCAGGATGCTACTAGGGAATGTCGTACCCTATGTTTGCAATAAAAATGAAACCAGGGAATGTAGTACCCTGTATTGGCAATAAAGTGAGGCTTTTGGCACTCTGGGATGCTACTAGGGAATGTCGTACCCTATGTTTGCAATACAATGAGGTTCGTGGCGCTCTGAAATGCTACTAGGGAATGTCGTACCCTATGTTGGCAATAAAATAAGGCTCGAGGCCCTCTGAGATGCTACTAGGGAATGTTGTACCCTATGTTGGCAATAATTAGTTGTTCACACAGGGCAGTCATTATTTATTGCTATGTCTACAGCTTTATTATGAAAGATATCCATATTCTTCATAGTACTAAATGAAGCATGACCTAGTCTTCTATGCCTAAGTTCTCCATCCTCCTCATTATTCTTTGTGGTTATGGTTGATGCAAACTGTTTTATTCCTCTGATAATCTTGTCCAAATCTCCTTTGAATCCCACCATTCTCTCTACCAATCCCCCTCATTTTTCATTGTAAAGGTCCTAATCAAGCAGAAGCCAGGAAAGAGATTCACTAAGCATGACGTCTAGTTAACTTAGAAACTGATAAAAGATTGAATTTGAAATCAAGAATAAATAGGACATCATCCAATTCCACTTTATCAAGAATAACTGATTTCTAATGTGTGAAACATTAGCCTTTCCTCCTGTAGGTAAGTGAACCTGTTCATTGCTATATGCACTTACTTTGTCTTTGGCTTCTAATGCATCTAAATCACTAGCAATGTGATGTGTAGCTCCAGAATCAATTATCCATTTTGTACAAGGAAAGTTTGCCATTAAAGAGGTAGCAATACCTGCTATGTTAGCTTGACATCCATGAGTTTCTTTGTTCAGCATGCTTAAAATCTGCATGTACTGATTTTCAGTGAAGTATGGCCCTACCTTCAATCCATCAGTGTTGCTTTTCCCTTCATCTTCGTGTGTTGGCTTATCATTTTCAGAACCTCCATTCACTATGTTAGCCGCATATAATCTCTTATTTTTGAAGTCAGTTGGGTAAACAACAAGCTTGTAATAGTTCTCCTTTGAATGGCCAGGTTTGTTACAGTATTCACACTTCACAAATAGATTCTTTCCTTTGTATTATTGTCCTTTATTGGTTTGCATTCCTAATTGTCCTCTACCTTCTTGCGTACCAATATGATCTCCGCTATTCCCTACAATGGAATTGGAATTTTGACTTTCATCTTCAATGATTAGAGCATAAGCTTGATTCAGTGTTGGCTCTGTAGTTTTCATCAGGATCTGTCGTCTTGCTTGATCATAGGTCTCATTGAGTGTGAACACCTAATTTTTACACTATTTTAACATCTCCTAAAGTCGTTAGTGTTTTGTTATTTTAATTTTTTTTCTCAACTTTTGTGTCTTTAATTGCATATTTCCTATTGTAAAAATACCAACAAAAAAATTAGTTCTTTCTTCATTTGCGTTTAGGAATTAGCTAACTATTCAATTGGTGAATTAATCTAGTTAATCGATTATTAGAATAAGTTGTTTAATTAATTAATTTTTTTGTGTAAATTTAGTTTAACAAGTAAGGTTAAGGGAAAATGGGCTAAAATTGAAATGGTTAGATGGCTAAGGGTGCAATTTCAATGCCACTTAAATGGTTGCCAGGATAGTGTTTAAACGACGTAGTTTTATACCCAAACTATGTCGTTTTGGTTAAGTCACAGAGGGTCAATCCTAATCATTAGATCTTCTTTGATCCAACGGCCCTAATTTAATCTTCACCAATGCTATTTAAAGCCTAAAAAGGCCGAAAATTGCCCCCATTTTGCCCTATTATCTCCCCTTCTTTCTTCTCTCTTCTCATTCTCTCCTCTTTTATTCAAAACTCATCTGCCACCCATCTCTGCCGGCCGAAATCATCGCCGCCGGCGGACATCGTCCAAACCACCCCAAAAGTTTACCATCTCTTCCTATTAACCTCCTCTCCATGAATCCAAGCCTCATATCCTCCAAAACTCCACCAATCTCCATAAATCTAAGAAAATTCGAAACCCTACCCACCACTTTTTTCATAAATTCGGGAAGATTGAGCCCTTTTCTCCACTTAATTTTTACATACATAGATAGAGCTCAGCGGAGGCTATCTTTCCATGTTGGTCTTTACCCTAAACACCGACCACCAAAATTCCGGCGAAGTCGCCAGCAACTTCCTCTTCTCTCCTACCTTATCCTGACCCCAAAACGTCCTTTTCTTGTTGGCATGACGATGGAATTAATATTCGAATTGCTGAAATTTTATAGTTCTAGCGTCTGCCCGCCAGAAATGGGTGTTCAAGGGCCGGATCGATGTTATTCATTGACTTTGGCATTCTCCGAGTTGCTCGAGTCAGCATAAGGTTCCCTCGTTGGGTAAAATCTTAATTCAATTCATTGATTTTCTATTTTTCTTTATAATTAGTATTAGTTTTAAGTTTTGTCTTAATTTTTTTTCTTTCTTCTTTTTCTGTTTTGTTTAATTTGTTTCTGATCGCGTCCTCATTTAGTTAGTTTATTTGGATTATTTATGTCACTGTTAATACATTGTTTGCTTAATCGTCGGATTTTATTTTGTATCAAATTAATTATATTAGCATTAGTTTAATTTTTGAAGTTTGAAATGCTAAATTTTCTGCTTTTGCACTTGTTAAAGTAGTATGATTGTTTGATATTAGTTGTCACACCTCCTTTTTACATACCCGAGAGGGTACATGGGAGTTTTTCCAATTAAAGGACAATCGAAACGGGATTGGTTTATTTATTTCAGAGTCGCCACTTGGGAGATTTAGGGTGTCCCAAGTCACCAATTTTAATCCCGAATCGAGGAAAAGAATGACTCCATATTACAGTCTGCGTACCAGAAATCCGGATAAGGAATTCTATTAACCCGGGAGAAGGTTTTAGGCATTCCCGGATTCCGTGGTTCTAGCACGGTCGCTCAACTGTTATATTCGGCTTGATTATTTGATTTTATACAAATATGAACTAATGTGCCAACTTTATCTTTTAGCCGCTTTTATCATTATTTTTACGGGAATTGCAATGTCGTGAAAATATATCTCGAACCACGTTACATCAATGCACCCGTGGTTATTTGACATATCTCGACTCGGTTGGGATTTGGATTTGGGTCACATAAATGTGTACCCGAGTTAATAAATTATTAAAGGCGTGCCTAACGCAACTAGCGTATTGTTATTTTGGGGAAGGCCGTAAAATTTGCTAAACGGCATGTCCCGAATTCTAAGTGTTTTAATATATATACATTTAGAGGGCCCCGCAACTTGTGCATGTTTGTTTGTCGAGGCTCGTCTCATTCATTATTTTAAGAATTTACAACGTCATGGAAATGCATCCCGGACCACGCCAGAATCGATGTGCCCGTGATTAGAGACACGTTTCGATTCCGTTGAGATTTGGATTTGGGTCACATAAATGTGCACCCTAGTTTAAGGGAATAATGTTATTAAATACGCACCTAAAGCGACTAGCGTATCTTTATTTTGGGTAGGGCCGAGAAATTTGCTAAACGGCCCATCCCGGAGTCTAAGCAAGTTTAAAATAGATATTTACTGAGGGCCCCACGATTTTGCATTTTTCGGCGAGGCTCGTCTCATTTACTTTTATGGATAAACCTACAGCAACTACATTCTTCTATTAAGTTTGTCTCTAAAAGACACAAGAAAATACCTTGATTGATTACATGCTGAGAAAATGCAACTTATTAGCTACTAGCGTACGACTGACACAAATGAGAAATTGCAGCAGAATTTGTACTAAGAGGGATGACCTTCATTCTATATTCTATTATTCAAGAAAACTGAAACATGGGATTGACGCACAACAGTATCGAAGCAGATTATCCTTAGGCGAAGAAATTAGACGTATTCGACCTTATTTATTAACGGGCATACATATGAGGTTCAGTTAATTATTCCTCACATGCTTGACACTAACAAAACGAAACGACTGTATGACGATCCTATCTAACTCAAGTGGTGTTATCACGTATTTAGCTATGCGATTTTTATCTTTTGGCTATAATCCAGATTTGCCTAGTGTGCCTTCAAAATACACATATCTACTGACGAATTAAGGCGAAACAAGTGTGATTACTGCGTTCATTTTTACAGACGCGATGCCATTGTGGGCCGAGTATTACTACTATCCAGCTAACTTCTTACTGATTTACATACAACAATGGACTGCCAGACCAAACTCCTTATGGACTGAGAAACTATCTTATTACATAGTTTGAAGGTTAAACTTTACATGTTAAATACACCAACATTCTAAACTATAAGCAACAGAATAAAGGTCACCATGCTCATGTTTGGACTGCCATAACCTTGTACTTTTATTCAGCTCCAAACATATAATTATATCAGTGAATTTAGAACGTGTACCCGGATGTTTGGACAATAATAAAGAGAAGAAGAAAAATATCAGCAGCAAGCCACTCGAACAACAAACACACAGCAACAACCAGCAACAGTACCCAGCAACAATTGTGAAACCCACAAATGGTCGAGCAACAAGAAATAATCCCAGAAATAGGGTAGTGAAAACAGCTGAATACCCAGAATGTTCAATGCAAATAACCACAACAATACAGTAGTCACAAACAGCTCGACCAATAACCCACAACAATTGGCAAAGACAGCTTGACCAGTTTAAATTCTTAGATAGTTTTCAGACAATGGTTGGTTCAATATCCTGAAATTTCTTCTGTTATTCTTTCTTTTTCAGTTTTTCTCACTCACAGAATCTCTCTGAAGACTAAAGAATGTCCACCCCTTTTAAGTTCTAAAACAGCTCTATTTATAGGCAGAAATGGCAAGCACTCAGCTGCCTTGAACCCCTCCCCTCTTTCCTGCCCATAACTTCCTTTTTTAAACTAATCAAAATATTCCCCATGCCCATCCATTCGACAGGCTTTCAGCCTGTATTTTCTACCCAACAACATGGGCACCCCCTTTTTTATTCAATCAGCCCCATGCTAACAAGTTTGGCTCCCCACTATTACCTTATTTTAATCCTAATCCAGTACCCTATTTGTCAGCTCATTTAAACTAATCATTTCTGTTCTTTTTAACACTCAAATTAACCCTGTTAATACCTGGTTATCACTGTCCTGACCCATTGCAACAATAGGGCATTTTTGAACTTCTGAAAGTCCAAATTCAGATCTGCCCTGGACTGAATCTTTTCAGTCGTTTTGCAATGCAAACAAACCAATTCCAAACAATGTCGGGCATTTAGTCAATGCCAGGGTTCAATCAGTCATGTGAAGTTGTTAGTCCATTTGATCATTCAGTCATAGAAAATTAATCGACGACGTTTATCAGGCCGACTATACTAATTATAACCAGGTATAACAAGTCGATGAAATAAACAATACGTACGGGGTCCTGAATAACTTCAGATAACTTTGCACAATACTGGGAGGCCATACGAATTATTTATATGACGACTAATCTAATCGAACATGTATACCACAGAATACATTCAAACATGCCCCGAAAATAATCGACCAAATAAAGGGCCTTACAAAGACGGAAGAAATTGGAATGAAAATACCAAAAATACCAAATAATCACAACAGAACATGCTAACGAACTCAATCAGTACTCAAATAAAATAGAAAAGAAAAAGGAGAACTTACTGAAATGTTCAACCAAAGTCGACCCAGGTCCGCATTAGATTTGACCGTTTGAGGCCGAACAAACTTTAATCGGGGTGTTCTCAACCGAGAACACCTTGATTAAGGTCTATTAGACCTCAAACCCCTATTAAAACTGGCCGGATTCCCCAGGTTCTGGTGTTCTAGGGTTTGGATCTTCAGATTTGAGATTCTAGGAGTTGTGGGTAGATTCGGACCAAACCAGGCTTGGTTTGGTCACAAGGGTAGTCAGGGGACTGTCTAGTGTGAATCTGGGGTGGTTTGGTGTAGATCGAGTCTTGTCTCGAATCTTCAAATGAAGATTCGAGAAGGTGGGGGAGGATTCGAGCCAAGCTGTAAGTGGATTTGGATTCAGATGGTTGAGGTGCCTTAGGGGTGTAAAGGGGGTGGCCACCGGCTTTAATGGTGAGGGAAAAAGGGGCGGCGTTAGGGTTTCATGGGGTTCGGGGTTTGGTGAAGAAGACGAATGAAGGGGTGCTTGGATAGGGGGCGTGGGGTATGATGGAGGGTTTATATACGGAAGGGGAAGAGAGATTGGAGCCGTTAGATCAAGTGATCTGAACGGCTTGGATCTATTGGTGGGTAACAGGACGGGGTCGTTTGGTATGGGAACGGGGTCGTTTTGGTTTAGGTGAGGGGTTGGGTTGACCCGAGTAAATAGGTCGGGTTATGGGTGTAAGTGTGGACCGTTGGATGAATGTGATTGAATGACTCAGATCAGATGCCTTATACGGCATCGTTTCGGGATGTGCCTGGGCAGGCCTGGTTTGGACCGGATAGCAGACACGGTTTGGGCCTGTTGTTCTAATTTCTGGCCCAATCCGGGTATCCTCATTTTCCTTTGTTTTTCTATTTTGATTTAAACAAAAGCTCATAAATAAAACAAAGTAAAATTATACACCCACAAATTAACATTTAATAAAAATCAACCAATGACAAGAAACACTTGTATATATATATTTTTTTGATTTTCTTTTCTTTTGGAGTAATTCCCGTGAAGCAAAAATCACGTGCTTACATCTGCCCCTCTTTGCTCGAAGACACGAAGGGTTTTCGCGCAAAGATAAAGCAGGCGATTTTTGCTCGTTCGAGTACTCCGTGTGAAGCATTTTTTGAAAAGATTTGACCGAACCTTTGCTTCAGAGGTTTCCTACATATCCTGGGCTGAACAGGAATCAGGTCAATGTAGTTCGGGAAATTTTGATAGCTGGGACTACCGTGTGACTGCTGCTGTTGTGTGCTGCTTACATGCTGCTGTAGCATGTTACCGCTGACCGATCTCCTTGTTACATTATTCTAAAAGGAAAAACAAGAAGCTAGGCTAGACTGTGGATCATAAGATCTCATCTATCTTCAACTTGTTCTTGTCGCCTTGCTTTCTTGTCGGCTTGCGTTTTCCTCCGATGCTTTTATTTTGTGAATTTGATGGATGGTACTGGCCTTTTGCTCTTCTGAGTACCTGTTTTTATCATTTTGCTTGGTCTTCTGGGGACATGGCCTTCTTCATCAAGCTTTTCAAGGGTTCCTTTGGGGGTACGGCTCTCTTCATCAGATTTGTTATACTAGGCATGGTCTAATGTTCACAAGCCGCTTCTTTCAAAATGCGTCCTTTCTTCCTTTTGACGCCTGCACTTGAGTTTGCAACCTTATGCTTCCCTGTGCTAGGGGTTTTTATTATTTCCTTGTTGGGGATTCCTGTTGTAACTTTTTGCCTTCCGATGGGGTTACTGACTTCAGAATCTGTAATATAAGACTAAAAGTATTCCCGCATTATACTGGTGGGCGACCTAGAACATAATGTATTCCCGCATTTTACTGGTGGGCGACCTAGAACATAAAGTATTCCCGCATTTTACTGGTGGGCGACCTAGAACATAAAGTATTCCCGCATTTTACTGGTGGGCAACCTAGAACATAAAGTATTCCCGCATTTTACTGGTGGGCGACCTAGAACAGAAAGTATTCCCGCATTTTACTGGTGGGCGACCTAGAACATAAAGTATTCCCGCATTTTACTGGTGGGCGACCTAGAACATAATGTATTCCCGCATTTTACTGGTGGGCGACCTAGAACATAAAGTATTCCCGCATTTTACTGGTGGGCGACCTAGAACATAAAGTATTCCCGCAGTGGGCGACCTAGAACATAAAGTATTCCCGCATTTTACTGGTGGGCTACCTAGAACATAAAGTATTCCCACATTTTACTGGTGGGCGACCTAGAACAGAAAGTATTCCCGCATTTTACTGGTGGGCAAACTAGAACATAAAGTATTCCCGCATTTTACTGTTGGGTGACCTAGAACATAAAGTATTCCCGCATTTTACTGGTGGGCGACCTAGAACATAAAGTATTCCCGCATTTTACTGGTGGGCAACCTAGAACATAAAGAATTCCCGCATTTTACTGGTGGGCGACCTAGAACAGAAAGTATTCCCGCATTTTACTGGTGGGCGACCTAGAACATAAAGTATTCAAATTGTTTCCTCGTTCTTCCGAGAAATTTTTTGACAACGGCAGAAAATTTTCTGCCCCGGATTTGGTGATTACCCTGGCGTCGCGTCCTGCTGCCATCATCAATGTTTATTTTCCTGCAGCAGACAAAAGGATTTAGTTAGTTTCACTCATGGTGGGAAGAGGTGCCTTTCCGGTGGATGATTTTCCCTCTCTTCCTCTTTTCTTGCTCTGTGCCCCCACAACTGGTTAGTGGACAAAGTTGCTTGCTGGGGATTTCCGGCCTACTGGGGATTGGTTTTCAATTTATCCCCTTTTCTGCTTTCTCTTTACAGTACATGATGTGGGAGTCTGCTTTTACTCCCGAACCCACTCCCTTTAGGAGTTTACTTCCTCCAAAACTGCAGGGCACAACATTGCATTGCCTGGGGCTAGTCTTTAGGACGGTTGGGGTTATCTCGCATCGGATGAACTCCCTTCGGTCTCTGGTAGCAAACTTTGAAAAATCCTTTTCAAAACAAATTTTAGAAAGAAAAATGAAAAAGATGGAAAAGGAGAAAAATCTTTCTGAACAAATACTTGGGGGAAAAAGGAATTCAGAAGAGTTTATCTGGATGACCTGACTGGTCCCTGTGATCATGACGTGCACCATAGATTCCCGACCCAGTCTATTTGTATCAATCGACTTGCCCGATGGTTTTACTTGCTGGGGATAAATGAGTGTCCATTTCTTTGCGAACGCGGACCCTTTTGCTGATCTGCCTTGTCGCCTCATAGTGCCCTTCGAGGGGTTTTCACTAATGAGACTCTCTCTTTTCTCTCAGCTCCCGGTGCCTTATGGTGCCTGTGAAGGTTTTCACCGATAAGACTCTCTTGTTTTATATCTCTCATCTTTCGTCGCCTTATGGTGCCTGTGAAGGTTTTCACCGATAAGACTCTCTCATTTTATTTCTTCACCGGAGAGTTGGAGTGTTGTCAATATGACCCTCTCTTCTGTAGATTCCTTTGGACTATCAATTCATTTCCAGTTTTATGATCCTATTCTTTGCCGGGGATCAGTGTATTATTCTCGGCTCCATTTGCCTGACTTGCCACCTCTTGGATGTTGATCGGGAGGTATTTTGGACGTCAATTTTGGTTTTGGTGTGGGGCTAGAAGAAAGGCTTATCAAAAAATGAAATGATTTTGATGGGTGATCTGCTACAACTTTTGGAATCAATCCTTTGCTGGAATTTTAAAACATAGCCTCTGCCCCAGTTTTCTTGCTTGGGGGATTTTTTTATTTTTTTACACTATGTTGATCTATGTATGTTACGCACACTGTGCCTATTATGCACACTTATGCACACTATGCACACTATGATGCACACTATGACCGAGCCGGGAGGCGCCTACGTATCCTCTTTGAGGAATCAGGTCAAACGTAGTTCCCAATGGTTTGTGATTTTTATCTTCTTCTTCTTTTTCTCTTTTTTTTTTCCTTCTTTTTCATTTTCTCTTAAAATTTTCTTTTCTTCTTCTTTCTGTTTTCATATCTTTTCCGTTAGTGATTCCAAAAGAGGGGTATGAAAGAATAACTTAAGGCTCAAAAAGGGGAAACAAGGGTAAAAGTGTTTGGATAGAAGAAAGAATTGCCTCCGTCATTTCATTATCCAATAAGTACCAAGTACAAACAAACAAACCACTAATTGCCATAATCAAAAGAAATTACACGTAATATCTCATGACTGCATCCGAATTGATAGCCATGTCAACACATCTTCCCTCGATATCCGTCAAACACAAGGCTCCATTGGACAATACTCTGGTCACGATATAAGGCCCTTGCCAATTTGGGGCGAACTTGCCTTTTGCCTCGACCTGATGTGGGAGGATCTTCTTCAATACCTGCTGCCCTACTTCAAACTTCCTGGGGCGCACCTTCTTATTATATGTTCTCGCCATTCTCTTCTGATACAGCTGACCATGGCACACTGCTGCCAATCTTTTCTCGTCTATCAAGCTCAATTGTTCCAATCGAGCTTTGACCCATTCATCATCATCCATCTCGGCTTCAGCGACAATCTGGAGAGACGGAATTTCGACCTCCGCTGGTATTACGGCCTCAGTTCCGTACACCAACAAATAAGGAGTTGCACCTATGGAAGTCCGGACGGTAGTGCGGTAACCCAACAAAGCAAAGGGCAATCTCTCGTGCCATTGTCTGGACCCTTCCACCATCTTTCGCAGTATCTTCTTGATGTTCTTATTGGCTGCTTCGACCACTCCATTCGCCTTGGGACGATATGGGGTGGAATTGCGGTGTGTAATCTTGAATTGTTGGCATACCTCTCTCATCAGGCTGCTGTTAAGATTCACACCGTTATCCGTGATGATTACTTTTGGGATCCCAAATCTGCAGATGATATGGGAGTGCACAAAATCCACCACTGCCTTTTTAGTTACCGATTTGAAGGTTTTAGCCTCAACCCATTTGGTGAAGTAGTCAATGGTTACTAGAATGAACCTATGACCGTTGGATGCTGCTGGCTCGATTGGTCCGATGACGTCCATGCCCCATGCAACAAACGGCCAGGGTGCTGACATCGTATGTAACTCTGTTGGCGGAGAATGAATCAGATCTCCATGTATCTGACACTGATGGCATTTCCTCACGAAAGTGATACAGTCATGTTCCATGGTGAGCCAATAATACCCTGCCCTAAGGATCTTCCTTGCCAATACATATCCGCTCATATGTGGCCCGCAAACTCCAGCATGTACCTCTGCCATAACCGTTGTGGCTTGACCGGCATCTATACATCTCAACAATCCCAAATCCGGGGTTCTTTTGTACAAAACTCCTCCGCTAAGGAAGAAACCATTCGACAAACGCCGAAGGGCTCTTTTTTGGTCTCCAGTGGCCTGTTACGGATATGTCCCCATTCTGAGGTATACCTTGATATCATGAAACCAGGGTTCGCCATCTGCTTCCTCTTCTACGGCGTTGCAATAAGCGTGCTGATCAAGGACCTGGATGTGCAGAGGATCAACATATATTTTGTCAGGGTGGTGCAACATTGATGCTAAGGTGGCCAATGCATCCGCAACCTCGTTATGAACTCTCGGGATATGTTTGAACTTTACTGATCGAAATCGTTTGCTCAGGTCGTGCAAGCATTGTCGATATGGTATGAGTTTTAGATCCCGCGTTTCCCATTTACCCTGAATCTGATGTACCAAGAGGTCCGAGTCTCCCAAGACCAAGACGTCTTGGACATCCATGTCCGCAGCCAATCGCAGACCCAAAATGCAAGCTTCATACTCGGCCATATTATTGGTGCAATAGAAGCGTAGTTAAGCCGTAACAGGGTAATGGCCTCCTGTTTCAGAAATGAGTACTGCTCCTATTCCAACCCCTTTCGCGTTTGCAGCTCCATCGAAGAAATGCTTCCAACTCGGTTCCTCGGGTAACTCCATCTCATTTGTATGCATTACCTCTTCGTCGGGAAAATACGTTCTTAAAGGCTCGTATTTTTCATCAACTGGATTCTCTGCCAAATGGTCGGCCAGCGCCTGGGCTTTCATGGCTGTCCTCGTCACATAGATGATATCAAACTCTGTGAGCAGAATTTGCCATTTTGCCAACCTCCCTGTGGGCATAGGTTTCTGAAAGATATACTTCAATGGGTCCAAACGGGATATGAGATAAGTAGTATACGAGGACAGATAGTGTTTCAACTTCTGAGCTACCCAAGTTAGGGCGCAACATGTTTTCTCGAGTTGAGTGTACTTGACTTCATATACTGTGAATTTCTTGCTAAGATAGTAGATGGCCTGCTCCTTCCTTCCTGTGTCATCATGTTGCCCCAGTACACAACCAAATAAATTTTCCAGGACCGTCAGATAAAGAATTAAGGACTTTCCTGGCTTAGGCGGGACCAATACGGGTGGATTAGTCAGATACCCTTTGATTTTGTCGAAAGCCTCTTGACACTCTACCGTCCAACTTACCGCAGCATCGTTTCTCAGCAGCCAAAATATGGGCTCACAAGTTGCTGTGAGTTGAGCGATGAACCTGCTGATGTAATTGAGTCTACCCAGCAAACTCATTACCTCTGTTTTGTTCTTTGGCGGTGGAAAATCTCGGATGGATTCAATTTTGGATGGGTCTAACTCAATCCCCCGTCGACTGACGATGAATCCTAGCAGCTTTCCCGATGGAACCCCGAATGCGCATTTGGCCGGGTTAAGCTTGATATCGTACCTTCGGAGTCTTTGGAAGAATCTCCTTAGGTCTGCTACATGGTCTTCCTGACGCCAAGACTTTATGATCACATCATCTACGTACACCTCAATTTCTTTGTGTATCATGTCGTGAAACACAGCAGTCATTGCTCGCATGTACATTGCCCCGACATTCTTTAGTCCGAACGGCATTACCCGATAGCAGTAAGTTCCCCATGGCGTAATGAAAGCTGTCTTTTCCGCATCTTCCTCGTCCATTAGGACCTGATGATATCCCGCATAGCAATCCACAAAGGATCCAATCTCGCGTCCAGCGCAATTATCGATCAGGATATGGATGTTGGGTAATGGAAAATTGTCCTTGGGACTTGCTTTGTTGAGATTGCGGTAGTCGACGCACACCCTGATTTTTCCATCCTTCTTTGGAACTGGTACCACATTGGCCAACCACTCGGGATATCGAGTGACCCGAATAACCTTCGCCTGCAACTGTTTAATCACATCTTCTTTGATCTTTACACTCATTTCTGTTTTAAATTTCCTTAGCTTTTGCTTGACCGGAGGGTATGCCGGGTCAGTGGGCAATTTGTGAACCACTAAATTGGTGCTTAATCCCGGCATATCATCATATGACCAAGCAAAAACATCTTTGAATTCCACGAGGGTTTTGATCAATTCTTCCCTGACATTCGGCTCAATATGGATGCTGATTTTGGTTTCTCGGACATTATCAGCGTCTCCTAGATTCACAGCCTCAGTGTCTTTTAGGTTAGGTTTGGGTTTTTCTTCAAATTGGCACAGTTCTCGGTTTATCTCTTCGAAGGCTTTATCTTCGTCATACTCAGATTCATCATCACAAACGCCCTCTTGCATCATTGAGTCGGATTCAGATTGATTTATTAGACTAGGTCGAAGATCCGCTGTGCATGCCATGTCATTAGAACCAGTAAAAAGAGAACTGTTCGGAAAGAAAAAGAACAAAACAAAATTAAAATGGGACAAAAGAAAAGAACTTTATTAAACTTGCGGGATAAAAGGGTTCACACTTTTACAAAACAAAGTAAAATTTGGATTACACCCTGGAATAATCCGAACAAAACAAAACAAACAAAACATAAATCAAAGCCTACTACCAAGACTCCCCTCGGACAGGAAGAGGAGTAACCGTCCAATTGTTGGTTTTGGCCTCAGGCCCCACAAACTGTATCTCTGCTCTGCTAGAACCTTCTCCAGCTTCTACCACACTGACATCAGCGAATAGCTTCTCGAAACTCTGATTCAGGTCCCTATCCATACCAATCAATGGTCCTAGAATCTTCGGGACTGGCGACCCCTTGGCACTTGCTCTGACAAAAGACCTTGAGAGACGTGGCACCGGTTTGGGCAGAAACCAGACCCTCTTCTTCATTTTTCGCGCTTGCTTCCTATCTGCTGCGGTTGGTTTGAACCCCAATCCGAAAGTTTCCAGATTTTTAGGCAGGGTGACAGGTTGGACAATCCCCTGAAGCTCGACTCCCAGGCCCTTTCCCGGCACAAATCCATTACCCAGCATTTCCGAGACCATCATGACCGTCGCGGCAGCTACCCTAGGGTGCGGGATGATTTCTCCTTCAGAAATTTTGTTTGCCGACACTGTATCGAAAATCTGGTATACCCAAGGACCTTTGTCATCATCGGTCTCTATGAAAGGTACCATGGCGCCACCCATGGTGCACGCCGCGTCCTCGCCGTGTAGCACGACCTCTTGTATTTCCCACTCGAACTTCACCATCTGATGTAAGGTGGAGGGCACTGCTTTGGCTGCATAAATCCATGGTCGTCCTAACAGAAGGTTATAAGATACTGTGGCATCTAACACCTGGAACTCCATGGTGTACAGGACTGGACCGATGGTCAATTCAAGTACAACATCCCCTACAGTGGCTGTTCCATTTCCGTCAAATCCTCGGACACAGATGCTATTCTTGTGGATTCTTCCGTGGTCGATCTTTAACTGGTTTAGAGTGGATAATGGGCAGATATTGGCACTTGAACCGTTATCCACCAATACCCGAGTAACTACCAAGTTTTCACATTTGACAGTTAGGTAGAGAGCTTTATTATGCTCTGTACCTTCCATTGGCAGGTCATCATCTGAGAATGTTACCCTGTTCACCTCGAAAATCTTGTTAGCAATGGTTTCCAGGTGGTTTACAGAAATCTCGTTGGGCACATGAGCTTCGTTCAATATCTTCATCAAGGCCCGACGATGCTCCTCAGAATGGATCAGCAATGACAGCAGCGAGATCTGGGCCAGTGTTTTCCTCAGCTGTTCGACCACAGAGTAGTCCTGCACTTTCATCTTTCTTAGGAATTCCTCAGCCTCTTCTTTGGAGACAGGTTTCTTGGTTGCAGCCGGGTTGATTCTTCTCAGCTCCACCGGAGCAAAACACCAACCTGATCGAGTCAGCCCTTGTGCTTCACAACTAACTTCCTCCACCTATTTTCCTTTGTACATCACCACTGCTTTCTCGTATTTCCAAGGCACAGCCTTGCTATCAATCATCGACAGCTGGACTACAGGCTTTATAGTGACCAGTTCCCTGTACACCCCTTTCAACACAACTGCAGGCGTGGGTGGAGTCCCTGATATTACCAACTTGTTTGGCTCGGGTTTGCTTGTTACGGTGGACGGGTTCTTTCCCAATATCACCACTGGCTTGACGCATTCTTTCTGCGACTTTACCCCGGTTCCTCCACTGGTCGATCCTTCTTTCGGAGCGGCCTGGATCATCATAATTGTCTGTGAAGGTTTTCTCAACTCTCCTCCCTCATACACCAACTCAATCATGTGAGCCTCATGGTGCGCCGGCAGTGGGTTCTGGTTGATGTTAGGAGCCTCCGGTGTCTGGACCTCGATCTTATTGGTGTCAATAAGATCTTGTATGGCATGCCTCAATTTCCAACACTTTTCGGTATCATGCCCTAACATCCCTGAGCAGTACTCACAGCTTATTGATTGGTCCAAGTTTTGGGGCGGGGGATTTGGTCCTCGAGTCTCGACCGGACTAACCAAACCCAATTGCCTCAATTTATGGAACAAAGCGGTGTAGGTTTCTCCCAACTTAGTGAAGGTTCTCTGTTTCTGCAGCCTGTCATTCCTAGCAGCTGGATTTCCCCGAAAGCCTGCCCCTGGAGGGTTTCTATATGCCCCTGGTGGAGGATAGGTGTTTTGTGGTGGTGTATAGGTGTTCTGGGGAGCCGGCGAGCGCCATTGTGGGCGAACTGGAGGCTGAGTGTATGTCTGGGCCTGGTGTACGGAGCAATGTGGTTCTTGAGGCGGATAGCAATGTTGCGGTGGGTTGTATGGGTAGTTTGGCCTGTGAGGTCTGGGTTGGTTGTAGTGTGTCTTTCCAGCCCTGGACCAACCGCCTGCCTCGACCGTGGCAATTTCTTCTTTCTTTCTTCTTCCCAGCGCACCTCCCGTGCCGCTCTGAATAGCCTGGATCGTGGCCTTGAGTGCCGAATAATTCAAGATTTTGTCAAACCTCAGGCCTTCTTCTATCATGACCCCTATCTTCACTACCTCGTTGAAGGATTTTCCAACTGTCGTCACCAAGTGACCAAAGTAGGTTGGATCCAATGTTTGCAAGAAGTAGTCCACCATCTCTCCCTCTCTCATGGGAGGATCGACTCTGGCCGCTTGTTCTCTCCAGCGGAACCCGTACTCGCGAAAACTTTCCCCGGGCTTCTTCCCGGTCCTCAACAACGTGAGACGGTCAGGGACTATCTCGAGATTGTATTGGAAATGACCTGCGAAAGCCT